>NC_086319.1:8912094-9216404 GCF_036172605.1 Pelobates fuscus
CGCAGGAGGCGTTTGACAAAGAGTGTGCCTCGCGGCTGGCTCTCGTTACATTCGTCCCCTTGGAGGAATTCGTGCAGTTCGTGAGGAGTCAGGTAGATGTGTACCTGCGATTCCTAGCAGATTTGGCCAGGGGGGAGATACCCCAGCGGCCGTGTGTGTCACAGGGAGCCAAAGGTGCCGTCCTTCCTCCCCAACGGCAGTGTGTGTCACAGGGAGCCAAAGGTGCCGTCCTTCCTCCCCAGTGTCACAGTGTGTCACAGGGAGCCAAAAGTGCCGTCCTTCCTCCCCAGCAGCAGTGTGTATCCCAGGGAGCTGAAGGTGTCGTCCTTCCTCCCCAGCGGCAGTGTGTATCCCAGGGAGCTGAAGGTGTCGTCCTTCCTCCCCAGCGGCAGTGTGTACCCCAGGGAGCTGAAGGTGCCGTCCTTCCTCCCCAGCGGCAGTATGTATCCCAGGGAGATGAAGGTGCCGTCCTTTCTCCCCAGCAGCAGTGTGTATCCCAGGGAGCTGAAGGTGTTGTCCTTCCTCCCCAGCGGCAGTGTGTATCCCAGGGAGCTGAAGGTGCCGTCCTTCCTCCCCAGCGGCAGTGTGTACCCCATGGAGATGAAGGTGCCGTCCTTCCTCCCCAGGGGCAGTGTGTATCCCAGGGAGCTGAAGGTGTCGTCCTTCCTCCCCAGCGGCAGTATGTATCCCAGGGAGATGAAGGTGCCATCCTTCCTCCCCAGCGGCAGTATGTATCCCAGGGAGATGAAGGTGCTGTCTTTTCTCCCCAGCAGCAGTGTGTACCCCAGGGAGCTGAAGGTGTTGTCCTTCCTCCCCAGCGGCAGTATGTACCCCAGGGAGCTGAAGGTGTCGTCCTTCCTCCCCAGCGGCAGTGTTTATCCCAGGGAGCTGAAGGTGTCATCCTTCCTCCCCAGCGGCAGAGTGTCCTGCAGGGAGCAGAGACCGTCGGTCTCGCATCGCAGCCGCAGGACAAAATATTGAAAGGGGAGACCTTTGGTCCCCCTCACCACCAGCAGAGAGAGTGTCCGGGAGAGGAGCTTGTTACCCCCTTTCCCCAGCGGCAGTCTACGATTCAGGGAGAGAAGCTTGCTACCCCCTCTCCCCAGCGGCAGCCTAACCCACCAAGGGGAGATGTTGAGCCCCACAACCGTGCAGATGGGACCGTAGTCTCTGCACTTACAGCACAAGGGGTAGGGACGGTCGGTCCGGTTCCCCAGCCACAGAGCGGTGTATCCAGAGGGGAGACAGTCGGTCTCCAGCAACCAGGCTCCAACCAGGCTACTTCTGTGGTAGCGCTGGCACCAGGGCAGAGTACCGTTGGTCTCTGCCCACTCAGCAACTCACCAACGCAGCCTACCAGTTTCAGTTTCCCGCACAGCCATGGTGAGGCACCTGGACATGGACAAGTTGGCCCCTTACTCAGGTGCAGTAACCATTTATTGTGGGTTGGCTGTACAGTTGATTGTTTTCTGTGGGTGGGTTGCCGGACTAACCAGGGCACTGACCGACAGGAGGTCCGATACCCTGTTAGTCTGATTGGTAAAGGGGAGACATGTGGCGGAACCAACCTCAACCGGGCACTGGAGAAGCTTGGTTGCTCGCCTCCTCCCTTTGGACTATGGCCCTGCATGTTAAAGCTTTTATTTTCCCTGCAGAAAGGCTTATTTGTGCCTTTCTGCCGGGGTGTTCGGTAGATTGAATCTACCGAACAAACTACCGAATGCACGACCACCCGGGAGCTGGAGTGTGCCGCCAATTGACCCCCCTGAAGCTGCGGTTAACCACAGCTTAATTGACGAATGCTGGGTGGCCTTTGTTCGTCAAACGAACACGTGGCGGCGGCCATTTTGAAACTCCCGAACAGCTGTGTTTTGCCGTCGAGTGTCTGGAACTAAAATCGGACACTCGACTAAGCAAACACCGCTGAGACCTCCAGACTTCCATAGGTTTGTGCCGAAACTACCGAACGGGCCGCCGTTCGGTAGAAAGACTCGTACGGACAAGGAACTCCAATAAAGGCAGGCAAGAACCATTTCATTCTGTACTTTCAGACGTTTATACCCAGGAACAGAGACCAACTGCAGGGCCAAACCTTATGGAACTTTTTGCGGCTACCGTTGCCTGTGCGGTCGGTCATATCTTGCAACCTCCATAACTCCCAAACCCCTGGTCCGATCTGGGTGATCTTTGAGTATGTTACTCACCCAGATCAGGATCCCCTATTTAGGAGTGTACCCCAGGTATTTGGGGTACATCCAGAAAGTGGGGAAGTAATGGACATGGCTAAGGGGATTATGTGTCATGCTGAGGGGAGGAGATGTGTGGGAGGTAACGCATGTGTGATTGGTGTACTGTAAATCCCTCCCTTGCATGGGAGAATCCTTTATAAGCCAGTTGTGTTAATAAACGTGTGTCCTTGTTTTAACCCTCAAGCTGAAGTGTTGTTTGATTGTATGCCGATTGCCAGGAGTGTAACCCTTTCGTATGGTTTTCCTGTTCGGCTGCTTCCAGTGTTCGTGTGCTTCTTGCTCGGGAGTTGGTGAAATCGTGCAGTTTACAGTTCGGGAGATTGGTGATTGCAGTAGCTGCTTGTCTATCTGGAAGGGGATTATCGCCTAAACGTTTTTTTTCCTCTTGTGAGCGAAACGGTCCGTTTCCGTCCGTTTTACAGTCTCACTCTAGGATCAATGACACCCCACACTGGCTCAGCAAAGGTAAAATACACAATCACTGCTGAGCTGTCTCCATCAAAGTGTCTGAAAGATTCCTGCTTGAAAATATATAGATTTATGTATTCCTCTACTTTCCTCCCTCTGTTGGTCACTTCTCACTTGATCTGTGAAGAAAGGCAGCACTTAGTGGCTGACTCCTTATCATCAAAATTCTATTTTTCCACCTCTTGTTTGGACAGGTAATACAGCCCACTTCATTGGGCAGAACTCCTAAAATCCTCTTCTCTATTCCCACCCCTTTTTTTTGGAGTCATGGAGAGAACTTCGAATCATGAAACAAATGAATCAACTTCTGATTGATCATATTGTTTTATTGCGATATGTCCGTATTTGGATGAATCGTAATTTATTTGAAATCGAATGCACAAGTCTAGCTGAGACTAGTTTAGTACGTGCTTTGGGATCTAGTCAACAAATTAAATAAATAAAGGTCCTGCACTCATGGTATAAGCTCTCCATTTACTTAAGGCAACCGCATACAAACAAAAAATTGTGATACAATATATGGGTATAATACAAGATAAAACTACCCCTTAAAAGGTAAAGGCAATAAATTGGGCTGCTTCACACTAAAAACGAGCGTCTTGGTACAAGGTATAAAAATATCAATAAAGGATGTAGTGTGAGTGTCAATCGGAAAACATCTATATACTAACTGTGGCAAGAAAGTTCTGCTACAAATAGTATTGAAAGATTCAGTATATAAGACACACTTTAAACCCTTGTGCTAATGAAAACCCAGGGGGATAATTCCATAAAGCGGTACAAACAGCAAACGTTTGCTAATAGTGTCAATGAAGTGATACTAAAAGTCAAGGGTCGGCACATGATATATATATAAGGACCACTATAGAAAAACTGTATCTAAAAGGCATATCAAACATCTCAAGTAAAATCCTAAAAATTATTAGTCTGTGTAAACAATCTCAGTCGAACCAGGTCTAATGAACCCCACCAGGGATTCTGAGGATGATTAGAGTTGTATATAAAGATGCTTGTACCATGATGCTGTGGAGGACAGATCCAGATCCGCCCAGAGAGCTCGACCTTCACTGGCGGTAGTGAGCACCGACGTCCAACGTGAATGACTCGTGTGTCCACATGAGCAAACGGTGCAGACACCACCCGCCAGTATGGGGAGCACGCCAATCTCGAAATCCTGAATGTAGCCGTGGCCGGTAACTTTGAAAAACGCAGCGGTTGTCTTAAAGAGATAGCACACTAAAACTAAATTATGGGAACAATATTAAGACACCTCAGGTCTACGCGTTTCGTCTCTTAACTGAGACTTTTTGAAGACAAAAGTCTGGCAGCAAATAACCTCAATATATACCCTCTAAACTGGGCACATCTTGGGTGACACATATAATAAATAAATAAACAAAAATTGGGCAGACTAGATGGGCCGAATGGTTCTTATCTGCCCTCACATTTTATGTTTCTATAATATAAACCCATTCGGTGTAAGTGTCCCTTTTAGAAGAGTTTGACTGATGACTAACCATGAGCATTACAAATGGATATTGTGCATTTTCCTAGTATTTATTTTTACTTTGTGAATCAGGTAAAGAAACATTCAGACATATCACACTTAAAACATTTACATAAGGGAATTTTATGGAATGTTTCAAGGTGTTAATTAAAAGTTTTAATTAATGTTAATCATCTCTTATTTTCACCGCCAGTCTGCACTCTGCCAGATGTTCGTGCTTTACACCTGTAAGCTTTTTTCCTCTTTTCTAATATTTGTTTAAATCACTTTTAAGGAGTGTGTGCTGGGATCTGTTCCTTAGTACCGGGCAGTGAGGGCGATAGGAAGGAATAAGTGAGAGTAATGATGATATGCAAAATACAGGTAGAGAAAGGGTTAACGTACGGTGAGAGAGACATGGATTAAATGAGAATTGGCTAAAGGTTCCAATATCAGTGACTATAGAGCTATTTAAAGGGTGATCGCAGAGAGTTTGTATTTTAATATTATTCATGGATTTTAATATAGTGAGATGTGTACCTTAAATTTCACCATAATAACATTCTACACCTTCTACACAATGTACATAGCCGGTGATTGCCTCCGCGGTGATTGCCGCCTCCCCACCTGGCGGCCAAGGTGGTTCACAGAGGCAAGCTCGGCAACCTGAATGTTTCACCCCTCCTGGGAAGGCTCCTGAACAAGGACCTCCCTGGTGCCCCATTGGAACGTTCACACCAATAATCAGTATGTTCGCACTCGCAACATAAGTGTGAAACCGCAAGGGAAGTAATTAATGAATGCTCCCCTGGGTGGCCGACATTTCGTATAGACAAACGCCAACCAGGGGGAGCATTCGTGTCCTGAAAGGAGACGCTTCCCTTGCCTTATTTTCACACCGGGACCTCGCGAATGGAGACAGGTCGAGGAATGTACCACTGTGAGGGTCCCTGAGGTTAGTGTGGACACTTTTGCGGCACTGGCTAGTTTGACAGGCTTTCTCTGCCTGGGAGATCAAAGCATGTTCCCACACTTTGACTCCCAAGCACAGAGGCTTCTGGAATGAAGATCCCCTTTTCGTTGGCGGGCTTTCTGTACCTGGGAGACAAAGGGACAGCGACCCCCTTTTTCCCGCGCTTTGGCTCCCAGTTAAAAAGGATCCTGGGATACCACCCATGCCTATATATGTTGGAGACCCCTTGCATGGAGATATGCATAAAAGCCGAGTGTGGAATAATAAAATCGTATTGTAGCTCCAGAACTGTGTGTCGTCCAGTTACTGGGGGGAAATGGCTCTCTTTATACTTTAAGTGGTTCCTGAGCGAGCTGAAGGAAGGAAATTAGTGGAGGTAACCGGTCGGGTTACCCGTGGTCCGCTAGAGCCAGCAAACAGTTTGCTGAAGACAAGTAGACAAGTAGATACAAGTAGACTCCTTTATGGTGTTGATTCCCTTTATGTATTTAAATGTTTCTATCATATACCCCCTGTCTTGTCTTTCCTCCAAGCTATACATGTTAAGTTCCTTTAACCTTTCCTGGTAAGTTTTATCCTGCAATCCATGAACCAGTTTAGTAGCCCTTCTCTGAACTCTCTCTAAGGTATCAATATCCTTCTGAAGATAGGGTCTCCAGTACTGCGTACAATACTCCAAGTGAGGTCTCACCAGTGTTCTGTACGATGGCATGAGCACTTCCCTCTTTCTACTGCTAATACCTCTCCCTATACAACCAAGCATCCTGCTAGCATTTCCTGCTGCTCTATTACATTGTCTGCCTACCTTTAAGTCATCAGAAATAATCACCCCTAAATCCCTTTCCTCAGATGTTGAGGTTAGGACTCTATCAAATATTTTGTACTCTGCCCTTGGGCTTTTACATCCAAGATGCATTATCTTGCACTTATCCACATTAAATGTCAGTTGCCACAACTCTGACCATTAGTCTAGTTTACCTAAATCATTTGCCATTTGGCTTATCCCTCCTGGAACATCAACCCTGTTACATATCAGCAAAAAGACATACCTTACCATCAAGACCTTCTGCAATATCACTAATAAAAATATTAAAGAGAATGAGTCCAAGTACAGATCCCTGAGGTACCCCACTGGTGACAAGCCCAAGCTTCGAATATACTCCTTACCCATTCAACAATATTGGAATCCAAACTTAAAGATTGCAATTTATTGATAAGCCTTATATGTGCAACAGTGTCAAAAGCCTTACTGAAATCTAGGAAAGCAATGTCTACTGCACCACCCGGATCTATTATTTTAGTTAACCAATCAAAAAAATCAATAAGATTAGTTTGGCATGATCTTGCTGAAGTAAACCCATGTTGTCTCTGATCTTGAAATCCATGTGTTTTTAGATGTTCAATAGTGATGTCCCGAAAGGTTCGCTGGCGAATAGTTCCTGGCGAAAATAGCGTGTTCGCGTTCGCCAAAGATGACGAACATATGCGATGTTCGGTCCGCCCCCTATTCGTCATCATTGAGTAAACTTTGACCCTGTACCTCACAGTCAGCAGACACATTCCAGCCAATCAGCAGCAGACCCTCCCTCTCAGACCCTCCCACCTCCTAGACAGCATACAATTTAGATTAAGCTGCATTCATTTTTTTTTTTTTGTGTGTGTTTGTGTTTATTATACATTATCCTCCATAGCCAGTAACCTGTGTTTATTATACAGTATCCCCCCACAACCAGTAACCTGTGTTTATTATACATTATCCCCCCACAACCAGTAACCTGTGTTTATTATACATTATCCCCCCATAGCCAGTAATCTGTGTTTATTATACATTATCCTCCCATAGCCAGTAACCTGTGTTTATTATACATTATCCTCCCATAGCCAGTAACCTGTGTGTATTATACATTATCCCCCGTAGTCAGTAACCTGTGTTTATTATACATTATCCCCCATAGCCAGTAACCTGTGTTTATTATACATTATCCTCCCATAGCCAGTAACCTGTGTTTATTATACATTATCCCCCATAGCCAGTAACCTGTGTTTATTATACATTATCCTCCCCATAGCCAGTAACCTGTGTTTATTATACATTATCCTCCCATAGCCAGTAACCTGTGTTTATTATACATTATCCCCCATAGCCAGTAACCTGTGTTTATTATACATTATCCTCCCATAGCCAGTAACCTGTGTTTATTATACATTATCCTCCCATAGCCAGTAACCTGTGTGTATTATACATTATCCCCCGTAGTCAGTAACCTGTGTTTATTATACATTATCCCCCATAGCCAGTAACCTGTGTTTATTATACATTATCCCCCCACAACCAGTAACCTGTGTTTATTATACATTATCCCCCCATAGCCAGTAACCTGTGTTTATTATACATTATCCTCCCATAGCCAGTAACCTGTGTTTATTATACATTATCCCCCATAGCCAGTAACCTGTGTTTATTATACATTATCCCCCCACAACCAGTAACCTGTGTTTATTATACATTATCCCCCCATAGCCAGTAACCTGTGTTTATTATACATTATCCTCCCATAGCCAGTAACCTGTGTTTATTATACATTATCCTCCCATAGCCAGTAACCTGGATAATTATACATTATCCCCCGTAGTCAGTAACCTGTGTTTATTATACATTATCCCCCATAGCCAGTAACCTGTGTTTATTATACATTATCCTCCCATAGCCAGTAACCTGTGTTTATTATACATTATCCCCCATAGCCAGTAACCTGTGTTTATTATACATTATCCTCCCCATAGCCAGTAACCTGTGTTTATTATACATTATCCTCCCATAGTCAGTAACCTGTGTTTATTATACATTATCCCCCATAGCCAGTAACCTGTGTTTATTATACATTATCCTCCCATAGCCAGTAACCTGTGTTTATTATACATTATCCCCCACAACCAGTAACCTGTGTTTATTATACATTATCCTCCCATAGCCAGTAACCTGTGTTTATTATACATTATCCCCCCATAGCCAGTAACCTGTGTTTATTATACATTATCCCTCCCATAGCCAGTAACCTGTGTTTATTATACATTATCCTCCCATAGCCAGTAACCTGTGTTTATTATACATTATCCCCCCACAACCAGTAACCTGTGTTTATTATACATTATCCCCCATAGTAATTTATCGTTGGACCCAGGGCCGGCACGTCCAAAAGGCAGCACAGGCGGCCGCCTTAGGGCGCACGGGCTCTGGGGGTGCAATATTTCAGTGGCCGGCAGGAGGGAAGCTCTCCCTCCTGAGGGCTACCATCTGGACCCCGGCGCGGCAGTGCTGTCATGTGATAAGGCGCGGCGAGGAAGCTCTAATCTCACCGCTCTGCTCCCTCGCGCGCTGTCTGCTGATGCAGCGGGAGCCGGAATATGACATCATATTCCGGCTCCCGCGGTATCAGCAGACAGCCCGCGAGGGAGCAGAGCGGTGAGATTAGAGCTCCCTTGCCACGCCTGATCACAGCAATGCCGCACGCCGCCCAGCAGCCCCACTGGACCACAGGGAATGATCCAACATCCACACCAGCTCTCCAGGTAGGGAGGCTGGGTGGAAAATTTGTATTTATTAAAATAATTAGTGCATGTATGTCATGTGTCTGTGTGTGAGTGTCTGTGTCTGTGAGTGACAGTGTGTGTGTCTGTGAGTGACAGCGTGTGTGTCTGTGAGTGACAGCGTGTGTCTGTGAGTGACAGCGTGTGTCTGTGAGTGACAGCGTGTGTGTCTGTGAGTGACAGCGTGTGTCTGTGTGTGAGTGTCTGTCTGTGAGTGACAGTGTGTGTGTCTGTGAGTGACAGAGTGTGTGTCTGTGAGTGACAGTGTGTGTCTGTGAGTGACAGTGTGTGTCTGTGAGTGACACCGTGTGTCTGTGAGTGACAGAGTCTGTCTGTGAGTGACACCGTGTGTCTGTGAGTGACAGAGTCTTTCTGTAAGTGACAGCGTGTGTGTCTTTGAGTGTCAGCATCTGTCTGTGAGTGACAGCGTCTGTCTGTGAGTGACTGAGTGTGTGTGTCTGTGAGTGATTGTATGAGTGTGTGTGCATGTGAGTGTATGAGTGTGTCTGTCAGTGTATGATGAGTGTGTGTCTGTCAAATCAGTAAGAGTATGTTTGTCATTGAGGATGTTTGTCACCAAGAGACAGGGAAAAGAGGGGGGAGGGGAGAAGAACACTAAGGGACCACTAATGGTCGGGGAGATGAGAGGGGCTGGTTAAGAGGCACATAGGTGAAGATTTTTTTTTGGGGGGGGGGGAGGGGAGCGGAAAAATGCATCTTCGCCAATGTACCTAAAAATCCAAGCACCGGCCCTGGTTGGACCTAGGCAGCATGATGTCTTAGGCCGGCCCAGAGAGTGAGTGAATAATATAATATATATGTTCAGAAACATATTATTAATATATGTAAATCGGGTTCATGCAAAGAGGGTGAAAAAGTATTAAAGAAAAACACACTTATTGCATCAAATTTACAAAGCCAAACTTTTAAAAGCTTTCCTCATTTCTTTCTTGGGATGAGGAATATATCGGTTGTGGACTGAGGATTTCCATCTGCCCAATCTTTTAATAATATGCACTGGAGTGTCAGTGTTGAAGGAGACCGAAGCTGCCCTTATTCTAAATGAAAGACCCGAGATATGGATACAACCCAATCTTAGGAGTAGTGTTCTGATGTAGAAGATGAATTTAGCCGTAGTCAGAGGGATTCAGTGAGAGTAGTGGTGAAATGTGTGTGGCATGACTGAGTGTGGGTAAGTAAGAGTCAAGTATTTTTTTTTTTTTAATTTGTATTTTATTGAGTTATTCTCAGCATTATGCAACTTTTCCAATATATGTATTGTAAGAAGAACAAAAAGGGAAACAAACAATAATGGGAATATTCAAGGACAGAGGGGTGCAAATTTGCATATTTGTCCTGTGCATATGTCCGATTCTTCCTCTCAAATGTTGTTGCCAGAGGTCACCGTGGTGCTAGACCCTTGTGGGCCACAGGTATGTAGGAGCCGTCTGGTGTCAGTGGATTGATGTTGGGCCAGTGAGGGTAAGGGCGGGTATCCAAGCTGTTACGACACTCACCGCCAGGGGAGTGAAGCCGCCGCTTAGTAGATAATCCCCTTTCTCCAGAAATGCAGTTTTAGTCCAGCCGATCGTCAAACTCCCGAACGGAGCATACGAACACGGCAACTCCCGATCAGCAATCCATCCGAAATCCTTTCACAGCTAGAAATAAACGAAAACGCTGTCCCAATAGTAAATCCCTCCACAAACAAGACCAATCTCCGTCTTGAAGGTCAAAAAGGAATGTCTTTAATGGGGGCTACCTGCCCGGTATTTATGCGGGTCTCCACAAGGTGGACACTCCACTAGGGGACCTTGTGGAAGACTGTACAATATATTAGACAGTAGCCAATCGCAGTGGCTTCAATATAAGCCCTTCCCATTTTACCCATAAATCCTTCTTCTCTATCCCGGAGATAATTAGGAAGAAACCTAATTATCTCCCAGGATAGAGACCAACGCCATTTTAAAACATAGTAAGAAAAATACAATAAAATACATAAATTCAGAAATACCGATTGCATATGGTTCGTGTAACGTATCCCCAGATAGCCTGGATCTGAGGGCATATTCCTACCGACTAGCGCTCAGATCCGATGTACATAGTTCAATCGCCATGGAGTCAAAGTCTTTCACAAGTCCTTCGGTATACGAATGACTCCATGGGACGGCTACCTGGGTAAAGTCCATACGAAGGATAGAAACTCCCGAACTGACCGGTGTTCGTACGCCTCGACGAAATAGAAGGTGGGCGGCAGCTTCCAGCGGTGTTCAGCAGATAAAGTATCCGTTTTTAGTTCCATAGGTTTTGCACCGAACACCGCTGATACACCTCGTGTCCCAAAATGGCCGCCGCCTCGTGGTCGGCATACGAACGACGACCACCCGTACGAATGGAATGGAGAGGTGTCTGCAGTTAACCGCAACTTTCTAATTGTGGTCAAGGTGTTAACAAGCAGCACACTCCTCTCCTGGGTGGCCGTTTGTTCGGTAGTTTCAGTCGGTATTAGTGGAAACACACGAACAGGGGCATACGGACAGGAAATCCACTAAATCAAGGCAAACAGACGAACCAGCAATATAAGTCTATACAGATGGATTTGTCACACAAGCCTCTATCACGTCTTCTGCTTCTTGGTGGTAAGTTTTGTTAAGCTTTTAAAGACTCGCTTGGCGTTGCCTTGCTTGGTGAGGTTGGTGTATCCTCCAGCTGCGCCTGAGGTGCCAGGTTTAACTTTTGCAGGAATTGGTCGGGGTCGTCTCGGGACGTGAGCGTGAAGCTCTCACCCCCCCCCCTCTGTACCTGATAGACGAGTCCCGTAGCCTCCTGGCCACTGGTGCTAGCCTTTTTCTCTCTACTAGAGCCGAGAATGGGATATCAGCAAAAATCGATATTCTGTGGCCTTCATGTGGCACCGTCCCCATCTCTCTGGAGCGCTGCAGTATTTTGGATTTCACCACTATGTCCCTGGTCACTGCTATAACGTCTCTGGGTGCGTCCTTAGGTGCTGCTGCAGCTTTCCTCACTCTGAACACTGAGGTGATCGGCGGAGAATCAGTGTTGCTTTCGGCGCCCATAGCTGTCAGCATATTGCGGACCCACAGCAGTAGCTTTGTGTTTTTGACTGACTCTGGGATGCCCCTAAGCCGCAGGTTTTTCCTCCTGTGTCGGACTTCCATGGTGGTCACCACACTATGTAGTTGCTGTACCTGCGAGGTGAGTTCTATTAGCCTACGGTCTGTAGCCTGAGACTTCTCCTCCCTAACGGTCTCTCTTAGTTCCAGTTCCTGCACTTTTTGGTGGACTACCCCTATTTCGGCCTGTACTTCTTGCAGGTCCTGCTTCCATACTTTCCTGAGGTCTATTAGGAGGCGTTTGATGTCACCTTTGGTTGAGGGTGACTCGTCTTCTTCAGACCCCGACACAATGGAAGCCTCCTCCGAGGAGGGAGGGGGTGAGGTTGCTGCCTCAGCCTGTGAGGCATCTGACTCCTCCGTGTCATATCGGGCCTCGGGCGCCATCTTGGGCGGCTGTTGCGGCCTCGGCCGTTCGAAAGAGAGCCGTATATCCGGCTGTCTAGCCGGTTCTAGTCGATGAAGCTTTTTATTTTTGCGCCCCATGGTCTCTGCTTTGGGGGGTCTCTATCTTTCTGTTGAATTTCTTCTTTTTTTTTCGTTGGCTTGAGTCTCTATTCCCTGGGCCGGTATGGAGCTCACAGGGAAGACGTCCGCTCGGCTTCGTGGTCGGCCACGCCCCCGATATCCAATATTTTTAAGGTGGTCCCAGTGCCACCACTCATATCTGGTGTCACAATAGCTTGCATTTAAAAAAAAATAAAAAATTTTCACTGTAATATAATAGCAGTCAGTTTCCTTCACACGTGTGCATTTCAGGGCCTGCCAGGGCACAGTGTCACACCAGTGCAACTCATATCTGGTGTAACAGTAGTGTACATTAAAAAAAAACTAGAAATTTGACTGTGAAATAATAGCAGTCAGTTTCCTTCACACGTGTGCGTTACTGGGCCTGCCAGGGCACAGTGTCACACCAGTGCAACTCATATCGGGTGTAACAGTAGTGTACATTTAAAAAAAAAAATACAGGGGGCTTGTTGTCACCTTTCGGGGACCCTTGGTGTTGTACGTGGCTGGGTGGAGGAAGAGACCTTCAATGACATCAGTGAGGACAAGGAACGGGACATGGCTAGCTTGGTATCCAGTCTTGTGCAAATGGACTGTTTGCGGTTGTTTGCGGTGCGTTAAACGGGGAGTTTGGTCTGTCACTGTGAAGCAGGTGTAGCCCTTACACTACCTGATCTATACAACATCATACCTGATGTTTTAAAGCACGTTATTCCAAACAATTTAGGAATGTTAGGTGATTTATGCCCTTTATGGATTAAAACCAGACTCTGCATCAACTATGTAATTTTCCATGGGAGTTTTGCCATGCCACAGTCCAGGTGTTAGTCCCCTTGAAACAACTTTTCCATCACTATTGTGGCCAGAAAGAGTCCCTGTGGGTGTTTAAATTCGCCTGCCTATTGAAGTCTATGACGGTTCACCAGGATCACCCGTTCGCGAACATTTGCGGAAATTCGCGTTCGCTGTTCGAGAACGGAAAATTTTATGTTCGCGACATCACTAATGTTCAACAATCTTATCCTTTAACATGGTTTCCATTGCTTTCCCCACTACTGAAGTAAGGCTTACTGGCCTATAGTTGCCCAACTCCTCCCTACTACCTTTCTTGTGAATGGGCACAACATTCGCTAACTTCCAATCTTCTGGGACTACTCCTGTTAACAATGGTTGGTTAAATAAATCTGGTTTTGCTAGTACACCACTAAGCTCTTTTAATAGCTTTGGGTGTATTCCATCAGGTCCCATTGACTTATTTGTCTTTACTTTTGACAGTTGAAATAGAACCTCTTCCTCATTAAACTCACATGTAATAAATGGCTCATTTATCCTTTTTCCTAACTGAGGTCCCTTTCCTTAATTTTCTTCTGTAAATACTGAACAAAAATATTCATTGAGGCAGTCAGCTAGACCTTTATCCTCTTCTACATACCTTCCTTCTTTTGTTTTTAATCTAACTAATCCTTGTTTTACTTTCCTTTCCTCATTTATGTATCTAAAACAAAAGTTTTGTCCCGTTTTGTTTACTGACTGTGCTATTTTCTCTTCTGTGTGTGATTTGGAAGCTCTTATAACTTGCTTAGCCTCTTTCTGCCTAATCTTATAGATCATTCTGTCTTCCTCACTCTGGTTTGTTTTTATAATTACTAAATGCTAACTTTTTGTTTTTTACTATTTTGGCCACATCTGCGGAGTACCACAGTGGTTTCTTGAATTTTTTGCTTTTACTGACAAGCCTAATGCAATTTTATGTTGCCTTCAGTAGTGCAACTTTTAAATTATCCCATTTCTCTTGGACTCCATTTAAATTGCTCCAGTCTGATTGTAACGGAGCTCCAGTACTCCAGCCGAGTACCTCCGCCAAGTCTGCTTCCTTGTAGCTATCAGGGACCCTGAAACACTTCAGACCCAGATGCCGAGGCTTGACTGGGATCACTTAGGGCCTTTTCCACACTGGACCAAACACCAGACAACACATGGTGAAGGTTAAACAGCAACTCTTTAATGAATACAGCACACATAGTTTAAGCCCCCAACAGCCTCATTTACATACAATAGGTTACATGGATTGCTATAGTACAAGGAAGGGTGGGGTCAGACAATAGCAAGGGCTGATGGGAGATTGAGGAGGGACAGAGCAGCTATATTAAACTGGTCTGGCAGTGTCCCTGGGACAACGCCCTGCTGGGGAAACAATAGGACAGGAAAAAGGGGGTAGTGGGAGATGCACAGACCAGCAATACATTCAACATACCCTGCACAAATAATAGGCACAATGTGACAAAACACAAAAGGAATTTGGGAGCCCACCCATAGTGTCTGTCTTCCATCCCCAGTGATGGTGACTACCGTCATACTGATAATTACTCATTTACACATATTCTTCATAAGGGTTAAAGCAGTGCTGGAAAATAATGGTGGCCACACAAAATATTGACACTTTGGGCCCAATTTGGACATTTCCACTTAGGGGTGTACTTGCTCTTGTTGCCAACGGTTTAGACATTAATGGCTGTGTGTTGAGTTATTTTGAGGGGACAGCAAATTTACTGTTATACAGGCTGTACACTTACTACTTTACATTGTAGCAGAGTGTCATTTCTTCAGTGTTGTCACATGAAAAGATATAATAAAATATTTACAAAAATGTGAGGGGTGTACTCTGTGGATAGATAGATAGATAGATAGATAGATAGATGGATAGATAGATAGACGGATAGACAGACAGACAGGTGGACGAACGGACAGACAGGTAGAATAGACATATAGATAGATAGACAGACAGACTGAGTTAAAGTGCACATTTTCAATACGTATCTATCCCTAAAATGGCGATCCGGTAACTCTTGCGGGAGCTTTATGTAAATATTAAAGAGATAGCGTTAAACACTTTATTAATCATGCTCTCTCTGACATTGTTTGTGGAAAAGGATGTATTTGGTTTAAACATATTCCATGCACTGATAAAGGTATTTGTGTGAGTGTTTAAGCTATTAGAATTTAACTCTACAATATATGTTTTTATTTTTTTTCATGTTAAAGCAACTCATTATGCGCCTCGCTTCCTTTTGTTCCAATTTGTAGAATGCCTTGTCTTTTATTTTAATGAACCTAAATAATATTTTGTTAAAATCTGCTGATGATGTACTGTGGGTAACACATCTCACGCAGTACAACACCGAAAATGCTGTAACCAACATCAGAACAGCTTTTACAATGCAAATATATAACAGGGACAATTCACAATGAGATATCAGCACATTCATTGTGTTATCAGCTGTTAATCACGGGGGGGGGGGCATGAGTCAGCGCCAGCGAGGCTCTCCAAGAAGTGACATTGTCCTCTGTGCTGTGCACTCAGCAAGCAAAGCGCAGATAATATGAGTGGAGATCAGCTAGACACCACAAACGCATTACTGGTCACATAATCGTTAGATTTAAACCAGGGTCGGACTTACCGTCAGTCAGAATGGCCATTGGATTGCCTCTCCTTGGACAACTGTCCCCTCAAAACTATATTTTTAATATAACAATCCTTTCATCAGGTATTGAAGGGAAATACATTTTGTAATGAAGTATATTTAAAAGAATATGAGAAAACCTCTTCTCTACCTTTAGCACATGACGGGATCCTTCCGCTGTACACATGATGTGACAGTTAGTCTCTATGGTCTTCCCAGCTTCAGAAACAGGGCAAACCATAGAGACTAACTGTTGGTTTTCACACATGGTCCTACCCAAGGTGTAGGTACATGGCTGAAGGAGTCCGTCATATAATAAAGGTAGGGATATTTTTACATATATGTCATTAAAAAAATATATTTCCTTTCAAAACTTGATGAAATCATTATTGTATTCAAAATAGTTTTGTGATGATATTTCAATTTCGAAAAATGTGTGTATATATAAATATATATAATGATGCCAGGAAGCTGCACTCTGGAAAGTAATGATGCCCTGTGCTAGCAAACATGTATAAAGTAGCACAAAGTCATAGCACTCCTGGGACTTATTGAAGAAATAAAATATATTTATAGTATGTTTTTTTTGTTTTTTTTATTGGAGTGTTTCTTAAACTCTTTAGATCACCATTGAAGAGGTTAAAGTCGGTTTATCTCACAGTTTTTCCAGCTCTGGAAGAGTCTCCCCAGGGCAGCTCCGATCCACCCCCTGTGAAGTCATCGTTTTAGATAACTTGTGTCCAATCAGATGCTTTTTATGGAGAAACATTGGGACAAACCAGCAACACTTCTATTAGAGGTGAACTTAGACCAGTGATTCTCTGTGAGACTCCTTCACTTCTGCTTGCAATTACAGTTCGAAGTGAGTGAGGTGGAAACTTTCTGACTCTCTACGTGACATCCAAGAGCTGTTACTAAGTGGATTTCTTAAAGTGATAATTTCTCTGTAGGAGTGTGTTTAGTTAACCCCTAAATCACTTAGTTTCACATTTTCTATTTATTGTGTGACATATTGCATGAAACAAATTGGAAAGGCCAGCAAACAAGAGAAACAAAACCAGATTTTTGGTTGGCTTTTTAAAGAGTCGCATGCTAATGTCAGAAATTCAACATATTCACAAAATCATTCATATTACACACACAGTTTATTGAAAAACATTTGTGAAATTATAAGGGAATGCCAAACGTTAGCTTTCAAAGTCAGCTTAATCTCGGATTTGCAGTTCATTCATCGATTCTCCACAATTCACAGGTTTTTCAGAAATCCTAACTGTCCATTAAAAATAATGTTTAGATAAATGTTAACAACTTTGGTTTGGCCAGATCCCTGACGATATGTATCTACCTACCATAGATTGTAAGCGTGTTTGAGCAGGGCAAATACCCCTTTGCTATAACTGTATACTGATGTTGTGGACAATGTTGGAGCCACAGAAATATAATAATAGAAATGGCGGTATGAAACTCACATCATTGCATAGCATAGCAGTTTTCCTATACTGACCCATTCTGTACAGCGTTGGGCTATTCTTATTATTTACCCATTCTGTATAGCGTTGGGTTATTCTTATTATTGACCCATTCTGTATAGCGTTGGGTTATTCTTATTATTTACCCATTCTGTATAGCGTTGGGTTATTCTTATTATTAACCCATTCTGTATAGCGTTGGGTTATTCTTATTATTGACCCATTCTGTATAGCGTTGGGTTATTCTTATTATTAACCCATTCTGTATAGCGTTGGGTTATTCTTATTATTAACCCATTCTGTATAGCGTTGGGTTATTCTTATTATTGACCCATTTTGTATAGCGTTGGGTTATTCTTATTATTGACCCATTCTGTATAGCGTTGGGCTATTCTTATTATTGACCCATTCTGTATAGCGTTGGGTTATTCTTATTATTTACCCATTCTGTATAGCGTTGGGTTATTCTTATTATTAACCCATTCTGTATAGCGTTGGGTTATTCTTATTATTGACCCATTTTGTATAGCGTTGGGTTATTCTTATTATTGACCCATTCTGTATAGCGTTGGGTTATTCTTATTATTGACCCATTCTGTATAGCGTTGGGTTATTCTTATTATTGACCCATTTTGTATAGCGTTGGACTATTCTTATTATTTACCCATTCTGTATAGCGTTGGGTTATTCTTATTATTAACCCATTCTATATAGCGTTGGGTTATTCTTATTATTTACCCATTCTGTACAGCGTTGGACTATTCTTATTATTTACCCATTCTGTATAGCGTTGGGTTATTCTTATTATTAACCCATTCTATATAGCGTTGGGTTATTCTTATTATTGACCCATTTTGTATAGCGTTGGACTATTCTTATTATTTACCCATTCTGTGTAGCGTTGGGTTATTCTTATTATTAACCCATTCTATATAGCGTTGGGTTATTCTTATTATTGACCCATTTTGTATAGCGTTGGGTTATTCTTATTATTGACCCATTCTGTATAGCGTTGGGCGATTCTTATTATTGACCCATTCTGTATAGCGTTGGGTTATTCTTATTATTTACCCATTCTGTATAGCGTTGGACTATTCTTATTATTTACCCATTCTGTACAGCGTTGGACTATTCTTATTATTTACCCATTCTGTATAGCGTTGGGTTATTCTTATTATTAACCCATTCTATATAGCGTTGGGTTATTCTTATTATTGACCCATTTTGTATAGCGTTGGACTATTCTTATTATTTACCCATTCTGTATAGCGTTGGGTTATTCTTATTATTAACCCATTCTATATAGCGTTGGGTTATTCTTATTATTGACCCATTTTGTATAGCGTTGGGTTATTCTTATTATTGACCCATTCTGTATAGCGTTGGGCTATTCTTATTATTGACCCATTCTGTATAGCGTTGGGTTATTCTTATTATTTACCCATTCTGTATAGCGTTTGGTTATTCTTATTATTAACCCATTCTGTATAGCGTTGGGTTATTCTTATTATTGACCCATTTTGTATAGCGTTGGGTTATTCTTATTATTGACCCATTCTGTATAGCGTTGGGCTATTCTTATTATTGACCCATTCTGTATAGCGTTGGGTTATTCTTATTATTTACCCATTCTGTACAGCGTTGGGCTATTCTTATTATTTACCCATTCTGTATAGCGTTGGGTTATTCTTATTATTAACCCATTCTGTATAGCGTTGGGTTATTCTTATTATTGACCCATTTTGTATAGCGTTGGGTTATTCTTATTATTGACCCATTCTGTATAGCATTGGGCTATTCTTATTATTGACCCATTCTGTATAGCGTTGGGTTATTCTTATTATTTACCCATTCTGTATAGCGTTGGGTTATTCTTATTATATACCCATTCTGTATAGCGTTGGGTTATTCTTATTATTGACCCATTCTGTATAGCATTGAGTTAATCTTATTATTGGCCCATTCTGTATAGCGTTGGGTTATTCTTATTATTTACCCATTCTGTATAGCGTTGGGTTATTCTTATTATTTACCCATTCCGTATAGCGTTGGGTTATTCTTATTATTTACCTATTCTGTATAGCGTTGGGTTATTCTTATTATTGACCCATTCTGTATAGCGTTGGGTTATTCTTATTATTTACCCATTCTGTATAGCGTTGGGTTATTCTTATTATTTACCCATTCCGTATAGCGTTGGGTTATTCTTATTATTTACCTATTCTGTATAGTGTTGGGTGATTCTTATTATTGACCCATTCTGTATAGCATTGGGTTATTCTTATTATTTACCCATTCTGTATAGCGTTGGGTTATTCTTATTATTGACCCATTCTGTATAGCGTTGGGTTATTCTTATTATTTACCCATTCCGTATAGCGTTGGGTTATTCTTATTATTTACCTATTCTGTATAGTGTTGGGTGATTCTTATTATTGACCCATTCTGTATAGCGTTGGGTTATTCTTATTATTTACCCATTCTGTATAGCGTTGGGTTATTCTTATTATTAACCCATTCTGTATAGCGTTGGGTTATTCTTATTATTGACCCATTTTGTATAGCGTTGGGTTATTCTTATTATTGACCCATTCTGTATAGCGTTGGGCTATTCTTATTATTGACCCATTCTGTATAGCGTTGGGTTATTCTTATTATTTACCCATTCTGTACAGCGTTGGGCTATTCTTATTATTTACCCATTCTGTATAGCGTTGGGTTATTCTTATTATTAACCCATTCTGTATAGCGTTGGGTTATTCTTATTATTGACCCATTTTGTATAGCGTTGGGTTATTCTTATTATTGACCCATTCTGTATAGCATTGGGCTATTCTTATTATTGACCCATTCTGTATAGCGTTGGGTTATTCTTATTATTTACCCATTCTGTATAGCGTTGGGTTATTCTTATTATATACCCATTCTGTATAGCGTTGGGCTATTCTTATTATTGACCCATTCTGTATAGCATTGAGTTAATCTTATTATTGGCCCATTCTGTATAGCGTTGGGTTATTCTTATTATTTACCCATTCTGTATAGCGTTGGGTTATTCTTATTATTTACCCATTCCGTATAGCGTTGAGTTATTCTTATTATTTACCTATTCTGTATAGCGTTGGGTTATTCTTATTATTGACCCATTCTGTATAGCGTTGGGTTATTCTTATTATTTACCCATTCTGTATAGCGTTGGGTTATTCTTATTATTTACCCATTCCGTATAGCGTTGGGTTATTCTTATTATTTACCTATTCTGTATAGTGTTGGGTGATTCTTCTTATTGACCCATTCTGTATAGCGTTGGGTTATTCTTATTATTTACCCATTCTGTATAGCGTTGGGTTATTCTTATTATTGACCCATTCTGTATAGCGTTGGGTTATTCTTATTATTTACCCATTCCGTATAGCGTTGGGTTATTCTTATTATTTACCTATTCTGTATAGTGTTGGGTGATTCTTATTATTGACCCATTCTGTATAGCGTTGGGTTATTCTTATTATTTACCTATTCTGTATAGCGTTGGGTTATTCTTATTATTGACCCATTCTGTATAGCGTTGGGTTATTCTTATTATTTACCCATTCTGTATAGCGTTGGGTTATTCTTATTATTTACCCATTCCGTATAGCGTTGGGTTATTCTTATTATTTACCTATTCTGTATAGTGTTGGGTGATTCTTATTATTGACCCATTCTGTATAGCATTGGGTTATTCTTATTATTTACCCATTCTGTATAGCGTTGGGTTATTCTTATTATTGACCCATTCTGTATAGCGTTGGGTTATTCTTATTATTTACCCATTCCGTATAGCGTTGGGTTATTCTTATTATTTACCTATTCTGTATAGTGTTGGGTGATTCTTATTATTGACCCATTCTGTATAGCGTTGGGTTATTCTTATTATTTACCCATTCTGTATAGCGTTGGGTTATTCTTATTATTAACCCATTCTGTATAGCGTTGGGTTATTCTTATTATTGACCCATTTTGTATAGCGTTGGGTTATTCTTATTATTGACCCATTCTGTATAGCGTTGGGCTATTCTTATTATTGACCCATTCTGTATAGCGTTGGGTTATTCTTATTATTTACCCATTCTGTACAGCGTTGGGCTATTCTTATTATTTACCCATTCTGTATAGCGTTGGGTTATTCTTATTATTAACCCATTCTGTATAGCGTTGGGTTATTCTTATTATTGACCCATTTTGTATAGCGTTGGGTTATTCTTATTATTGACCCATTCTGTATAGCATTGGGCTATTCTTATTATTGACCCATTCTGTATAGCGTTGGGTTATTCTTATTATTTACCCATTCTGTATAGCGTTGGGTTATTCTTATTATATACCCATTCTGTATAGCGTTGGGCTATTCTTATTATTGACCCATTCTGTATAGCATTGAGTTAATCTTATTATTGGCCCATTCTGTATAGCGTTGGGTTATTCTTATTATTTACCCATTCTGTATAGCGTTGGGTTATTCTTATTATTTACCCATTCCGTATAGCGTTGAGTTATTCTTATTATTTCCCTATTCTGTATAGCGTTGGGTTATTCTTATTATTGACCCATTCTGTATAGCGTTGGGTTATTCTTATTATTTACCCATTCTGTATAGCGTTGGGTTATTCTTATTATTTACCCATTCCGTATAGCGTTGGGTTATTCTTATTATTTACCTATTCTGTATAGTGTTGGGTGATTCTTATTATTGACCCATTCTGTATAGCGTTGGGTTATTCTTATTATTTACCCATTCTGTATAGCGTTGGGTTATCCTTATTATTGACCCATTCTGTATAGCGTTGGGTTATTCTTATTATTTACCCATTCCGTATAGCGTTGGGTTATTCTTATTATTTACCTATTCTGTATAGTGTTGGGTGATTCTTATTATTGACCCATTCTGTATAGCGTTGGGTTATTCTTATTATTTACCCATTCTGTATAGCGTTGGGTTATTCTTATTATTTACCCATTCTGTATAGCGTTGGGTTATTCTTATTATTGACCCATTCTGTATAGCGTTGGGTTATTCTTATTATTGACCAATTCTGTATAGCGTTGGACTATTCTTATTATTTACCCATTCTGTACAGCGTTGGGTTATTCTTATTATTTACCCATTCTGTACAGCGTTGGGTTATTCTTATTATTTACCCATTCTGTACAGCGTTGGGTTATTCTTATTATTTACCCATTCTGTATAGCGTTGGGTTATTCTTATTATTGACCCATTCTGTACAGCGTTGGGTTAATCTTATTATTTACCCATTCTGTATAGCGTTGGACTATTCTTATTTACCCATTCTGTACAGCGTTGGGTTATTCTTATTATTGACCCATTTTGTATAGCGTTGGACTATTCTTATTATTTACCCATTCTGTATAGCGTTGGACTATTCTTATTATTGACCCATTCTGTATAGCGTTGGGTTATTCTTATTATTGACCCATTCTGTATAGCGTTGGGTTATTCTTATTATTGACCCATTCTGTATAGCGTTGGGTTATTCTTATTATTTACCCATTCTGTATAGCGTTGGGTTATTCTTATTATTGACCCATTCTGTATAGCGTTGGGCTATTCTTATTATTGACCCATTCTGTATAGCGTTGGGTTATTCTTATTATTTACCCATTCTGTATAGCGTTGGGTTATTCTTATTATTTACCCATTCTGTATAGCGTTGGGTTATTCTTATTATTGACCCATTCTGTATAGCATTGAGTTAATCTTATTATTGACCCATTCTGTATAGCGTTGGGTTATTCTTATTATTTACCCATTCTGTATAGCGTTGGGTTATTCTTATTATTTACCCATTCCGTATAGCGTTGGGTTATTCTTATTATTTACCTATTCTGTATAGTGTTGGGTGATTCTTATTATTGACCCATTCTGTATAGCGTTGGGTTATTCTTATTATTTACCCATTCTGTATAGCGTTGGGTTATTCTTATTATTGACCCATTCTGTATAGCGTTGGGTTATTCTTATTATTGACCCATTCTGTACAGCTTTGGGTTAATCTTATTATTTACCCATTCTGTATAGCGTTGGGTTATTCTTATTATTTACCCATTCTGTATAGCGTTGGACTATTCTTATTATTTACCCATTCTGTACAGCGTTGGGTTATTCTTATTATTTACCCATTCTGTATAGCGTTGGGTTATTCTTATTATTGACCCATTCTGTACAGCGTTGGGTTAATCTTATTATTTACCCATTCTGTATAGCGTTGGACTATTCTTATTATTTACCCATTCTGCACAGAGTTGGGTTATTCTTATTAGTGACCCATTTTGTATAGCGTTGGACTATACTTATTATTTACCCATTCTGTATAGCGTTGGGTTATTCTTATTATTGACCCATTTTGTATAGCGTTGGGTTATTCTTATTATTTACCCATTCTGTATAGCGTTGGATTATTCTTATTATTGACCCATTCTGTATAGCGTTGGGTTATTCTTATTATTTACCCATTCTGTATAGCGTTGGGTTATTCTTATTATTGACCCATTTTGTATAGCGTTGGGTTATTCTTATTATTTACCCATTCTGTATAGCGTTTGATTATTCTTATTATTGACCCATTCTGTATAGCTTTGGGTTAATCTTATTATTTACCCATTCTGTATAGCGTTGGACTATTCTTATTATTTACTCATTCTGTATAGCGTTGGACTATTCTTATTATTTACCCATTCTGTACAGCGTTGGGTTATTCTTATTATTGACCCATTCTGTACAGCGTTGGGTTAATCTTATTATTTACCCATTCTGTATAGCGTTGGACTATTCTTATTATTTACCCATTCTGCACAGAGTTGTGTTATTCTTATTATTGACCCATTTTGTATAGCGTTGGACTATACTTATTATTTACCCATTCTGTATAGCGTTGGGTTATTCTTATTATTGACCCATTTTGTATAGCGTTGGGTTATTCTTATTATTTACCCATTCTGTATAGCGTTGGATTATTCTTATTATTGACCCATTCTGTATAGCGTTGGGTTATCCTTTTTATTTACCCATTCTGTATAGCGTTGGGTTATTCTTATTATTGACCCATTCTTTACAGCGTTGGGTTAATCTTATTATTTGCCCATTCTGTATAGCGTTGGGTTATTCTTATTATTTACCCATTCTGTATAGCGTTGGGTTATTCTTATTATTGACCCATTCTTTACAGCGTTGGGCTATTCTTATTATTTACCCATTCTGTATAGTGTTGGACTATTCTTATTATTTACCCATTCTGTATAGCGTTGGACTATTCTTATTATTTACCCATTCTGTTTAGCATTGAGTTAATCTTATTATTTAACCATTCTGTATAGCGTTTGGTTATTCTTATTATTGACCCATTCTGTATAGAGTTGGATTATTCTTATTATTGACCCATTCTGTATAGCGTTGGGTTATTCTTATTATTTACCCATTCTTTATAGCATTGGGCTATTCTTATTATTTACTCATTCTGTATAGCGTTGGACTATTCTTATTATTGACCCATTCTGTATAGCGTTCGGTTATTCTTATTATTTACCCATTCTGTATAGCATTGAGTTATTCTTATTATTTACCCATTCTGTATAGCGTTGAGTTATTCTTATTATTTACCCATTCTGTATAGCGTTGGATTATTTTTATTATTGACCCATTCTGTATAGCGTTAGACTATTCTTATTATTGACCCATTTTGTATAGCGTTGGGTTATTCCTATTATTGACCCATTCTGTATAGCGTTGGGTTATTCTTAGTATTGACCCATTCTGTATAGCATCGAGTTAATCTTATTATTTACCCATTCTGTATAGTGTTGGGTTATTCTTATTATTTACCTATTCTGTATAGTGTTGGGTTATTCTTATTATTGACCCATTTTGTATAGCGTTGGGTTATTCTTATTATTGACCCATTCTGTATAGCATTGAGTTAATCTTATTATTTACCCATTCTGTATAGTGTTGGGTTATTCTTATTATTTACCTATTCTGTATAGTTTTGGGTGATTCTTATTATTGACCCATTCTGTATAGCGTTGGGTTATTCTTATTATTGACCCATTCTGTATAGCGTTGGGTTATTCTTATTATTGACCCATTCTGTATAGCGTTGGGTTATTCTTATTATTGACCCATTTTGTATAGAGTTGGATTATTCTTATTATTGACCCATTCTGTATAGCATTGGGTTATTCTTATTATTGACCCATTCTGTATAGCATTGGGTTATTCTTATTATTGACCCATTCTGTATAGCGTTGGGTTATTCCTATTATTGACCCATTCTGTATAGCGTTGGGTTATTCTTATTATTGACCCATTTTGTATAGAGTTGGATTATTCTTATTATTTACCCATTCTATATAGCGTTGGGTTATTCTTATTATTGACAAATAAGTTCTCAGTCAAAGAGTAAACTCTGACCAAAAAACTGAGGAGGGGTTACAGGGGTAGTATAGGGCTTAACCCTCTATATATAGAAAATCAACAAAGAAAAGGAAGTGAGGAAAGTTCCCCGTGAAAAACGGAGCTCTAATCTCACGACCGCTACCCCCAATTTACAATGTCAAAGCAGTTAAAACTAAAAATAACAAAAACTTTAATAGAACACACATAATATCACACTAACACACCTAGTGTATTACCCCAAAATGTGAGGGTTTAATAAAAAATAAAAAATGAAACAATGCGACTGCAGTAGTACAGTGGCAAGACAGTACGGCAGAAAGCCTTATGGGGTAAGGACAGCAACAACCTTCACATAGATGCAGTTAGTTACTAGAGCATCGAAACAAAATTGCAATAGTGAGGAAACATAGTTGCTGACAAAGACCTTCCACAAGACTACAGCCTATTTATAACTGTTACGTGCCAAGAAGCAAGGAAAGAGAACGTTGGATTCTCCTACTCCAAGCTATTCTTGGTTTCCCTATACCTTCCGATAATCCTAAGGAGTATATGCTTATTCGTTACCAGTAAAAAAATCCCTGGTCTATCTAATGCAATCAGAGGAAAATAAATCGAAAGGATAGCGAGATAAAAAATAGAGGAAAAGAAAGTATGAAAATGGCTGAGTCTAAACAGAGCTAAACAGAAGGCTAAATCGCCGTAAATGCTCCTAACCCAGAATCATGATAATCACTCTATTATATCTCGAAGACTGCAGGGTTTCCTGCAAGCTGTCCAGGCAATCGACAGAAGTTCTATCCAGATACAGGATCGTTTCAAGAAGCAGTGAATCAGGCTGCCCAACGCGCGTTTCGGCGGTCTAACCGCCTTTCTCAAGGGCAAATCGTGCATACTGAGCCTCTCCTTGCCTCCCTTAAATACCCAGGAGTCCCTACCTGTTCAGAAGGGGGCGGGGGTCCATAAGTGGCCGCCAGCCGAATATGCTTGATTACGGCTTGTGGTATGCGCATGTCCGTACTTAGTTCTAGGCGCATGCGCAAGGACTTTGCTTTATTTCCTTGTAAGTATTCATCCAGGCATGCGCCTGGACTTAGTCTCCGGACCACCGATTATTCCACTAAGCAAATGCATCCTCGTCCGAATGCCAGCGCATGCGCAGGGACTTAGTCTTCAGTATGCGCATGCGCGCGGACATAGTCGTCAAGCGGAACGATCGGTCCCCTAGAGAAGGCTGATCCGCTTCTAATAGAGAGTGGGTCAGCCCCGTACGAGGGGATACTTTTGGTAGTCTTACAAGGACTTAAGTCCTAAAGGGAATTAACTTCAGTTTATATAGAAAAGGCTGACAACATAAGTATGATTCCTCAATCAGAACCCTGTCGGCCAAATCATATCTGCTATTAGGCATCAATAGTCTCTGTCATAATAAGACAGATAGCCTCATCAGTCATCCCAAAAATCAATTATAAAAGGGGATGGCGGATGTGTAAGGTAGGATATTACTCCTGGTATCGTCTATTGTAGGCGCACAGATAAAGGAGGAGAGGCAAAGTTTATGGTCTATAGTAAATTAAGTGTCAGTAAAAAGAAAAAAATTAAAGTAGTTCAATCAAAAGTTATACATTAGATTAATATGTACAATAAAAGAGTGGTATATGCAAAAGGAAAGGCGTGGTTCAAAAGAGGACCTGCACAATTGGTCCCTATCCGAAGATAGGTAATGAGACAAAATACTTATCAAATAAATGGGGCAAAGGAAAAGCCCTCATTAAGGCCACCAGGTTGGAGTGTCTTTAACCTATATATCCATTTGGATTCTCTCTGCCTAAGGATTCTGTCAAAATCCCCACGTCTCTGATTCCTCTTAACCAATTCGAGGCCACAGAATCTGAGGTTATTTGAGTCACCATGGTGGTGTTCCTTTAGATGTCTAGATACAGGTGTTTTTAGGCGGTTCCTTGGGGACCTTACATGCTCCAAGATTCTTTCTTTGAAGGCCCTGAAGGTCTTGCCCACATACCTCTGTCCGCAGGAACATGATAGAAGGTACACTAGTCCCTTGGTATTACAATTAAAGAAATCTTTAATCTTTATAGAGTCTTCCCCTGTACTGTCACTTATAGTTTTTGAGCCTTTGGAGATGTATCTGCAGGCGACACACCTACCGCAGCCATATGAGCCGCAAGGTGGGGTGCCTAGCCAAGTTGCTCTTGGTTGTACTGGGGTAGAAAAGTGACTTGGTACCAACATATCACGGATGTTGCGTCCCCGTCTGGCCGTAATGTCAATATGGGGGCCAAGGACGTGTTTAAGATGGGCATCATTTAGCAGTAGAGGCCAAAATCTGTCCAGAGACCTCCTAACCTCGGGCCAGCCTGCGTCGTATGTTGCAATCATACGTATTTTGCCAGCTTCCGTAGTTGTATCTTTGTCGGATTGGTCACAAAGAAGTGTACTTCTCTGGGTCCCTAGTGCCCTTTTGTACGCCCTCTTCAAGCAGCGGTTCGGGTAGCCCTTTGCTTTGAAATGGGCTCTGAGTTGTTGTGCTTTGAGTTTGAAATCCAAAGTATCGCTGCAATTCCTGCGGAGGCGGAGGCGGAGGTATTGACCCGTGGGGACCCGTGGGGATGCCTTCTTTAAGTGGTCTCGGGTGATAGCTACTCCAGTGGAGCATGCTATGACCCCGGATATCAATAAATCTTTCAACAAACTCCAAAGTCTATACAAGAGTCAGATTCGGACCTGTTGGGAGGTCTCCTCTCTTGAAAATTACATAAAGAGAGAAATGATACCGAGGGGCCTTAGGGTGAGAAATACTCCCTCATCTCATTCTGAGAATACTGAGCTAATGAAGGAGTGGGAGTGTGCAGCTGGAACTTGTTCTAAAACCTTTATGAATATCATTTGTAAATTTGAGCAAGACAAACTTAAGACAGTGAATGCTAGTCTCGATGAGGAGATCAGCACGATTAAACAATTCCAAAGTGATCCTAATTTTGCATTCATGGAATCCAGGCTAAAACAAAACCTGGATAAATACCAGGATATAGTAAAATTCAGGAAACATGACAAATTTTTGAGGGATTTAAATGACTATGAAACTGGGAACATCTATAAATCATTTAATCGAAGAATTAGACGCACCTCAGATAATGCTTTGACATCAGACTACGACTCCTCAGATACAGACTCAGGTAGTCAAACAACTCCAGCTGAGTCCCAACCACAACCGTCCACCTCCACAATGGCTCCCAATCCAAGGGGGATCCTTAAGAAAGGGGTTAATTTTTTAGCCATGGGCAACCAGGAAGAATTCCCAAGTCAACGTACAAGATACCAAACCAGGTACCCAAGGGGAGGGGGGAGAAGGAGAAGGTATTAGATGCCACCCAAAAAACAGAAACTGAGTCACAAGTCATGAATCTGTCTTCTCGTATATTGAACCAAGACCAACTTAGGGTTCTTGGAAGGGGATTATCATTCGTACCGACCCCACCATTTGACAGATTCAGTTGGATCAAAGATCTCCACCTTTTTATTCGCAAACTGGCATTACACAAATTCCATTCAATTCAGAATGAGAAAAAGGCTAGAGATCTTGGATTCACGACCAAAGACTATCAGTGCCTGACTACCCTCCTCTCTCTCCTGGATGAGAACGACCCAACTATCACCCACAAATATACCGACCTAAAACCCAAGAGTAGATACACACCGAGTTTTGCTGGCTTCAGAAATATAGAACTTTTTCTTGAAGCAGCAAGGAACGAGATTGAAAAAATCAATTTTAGATCCCTCTCCATTCGATCAAATGACAACCTCCATAAAAAGGAACAGCGGGCCTTGAAATCACTCCAAGACGATAGTGATATCATTGTCAAACCAGCGGACAAGGGGGGTAATGTCGTGATAATGGACGTTAACAAATACGTTGAAATGGTAGAACGTGTGTTGGGTGATTCTGTGACTTACAAAAGTATCAAATTTGACCCCACTAACGACTATCTCCAGAAATATAAAGAAATTCTGGACGACGGCCGCAGTAGAGGGTTGCTCTCGGGGGACGAATATGACTTTATCCTCAATCGTCACCCCAAGATAGCAACCTTCTACTGCCTGCCTAAGGTTCATAAGAACAAAGAGCAACCCCCGGGACGTCCAATCGTCTCAGGTGTGGATAATCTCACACAGAATGGTAGCCTGTACGTTGATAAGATTCTAAGACCCTTTGTGGAGGCCCTCCCCTCATATATTAGGGACACAAAACAAGCCCTAAACAGACTATCAGAGCTCAAATTTCCACCCACAGCGAATCTTTGTAGCCTGGATGTAGAATCCCTCTATTCCTCCATCCCTCATGAGAGGGGGATTGAACATGTAGGATTTTATCTCAATCAGAGATCACGTAAAGATGACTCTCATACAACCTTTGTTTTACGCCTACTGGGTTTTATTCTGTCACATAACTATTTCCTGTTCAATTCCAAGTTCTACCACCAGGTGAGGGGTACCGCTATGGGCACGGCGTGTGCTCCATCATATGCGAACCTTCACCTGGGGTGGTGGGAACACTGGATAGTTACATCTGAGAATCTGGCAGAATATTTACCCAAGATTCTATGGTGGGGTCGTTATATTGACGATGTCCTAATCGTCTGGCAAGGTACCCCCCAGGAATTCTCTGATCTGGTGTTTCTTCTTAACCAGAATGAAGAGAACCTGCGATTCACATCCGAATTTGGGGGACGCTCTATTAATTTTCTAGATGTGACCATCACCATGGACGAGGGAGGCACATTCCAATCTACATTGTATAAAAAACCAACGGCTACAAACTCGCTTCTCCACTGGAGTAGCTATCACCCGAGACCACTTAAAGAAGGCATCCCCACGGGTCAATACCTCCGCCTCCGCAGGAATTGCAGCGATACTTTGGATTTCAAACTCAAAGCACAACAACTCAGAGCCCATTTCAAAGCAAAGGGCTACCCGAACCGCTGCTTGAAGAGGGCGTACAAAAGGGCACTAGGGACCCAGAGAAGTACACTTCTTTGTGACCAATCCGACAAAGATACAACTACGGAAGCTGGCAAAATACGTATGATTGCAACATACGACGCAGGCTGGCCCGAGGTTAGGAGGTCTCTGGACAGATTTTGGCCTCTACTGCTAAATGATGCCCATCTTAAACACGTCCTTGGCCCCCATATTGACATTACGGCCAGACGGGGACGCAACATCCGTGATATGTTGGTACCAAGTCACTTTTCTACCCCAGTACAACCAAGAGCAACTTGGCTAGGCACCCCACCTTGCGGCTCATATGGCTGCGGTAGGTGTGTCGCCTGCAGATACATCTCCAAAGGCTCAAAAACTATAAGTGACAGTACAGGGGAAGACTCTATAAAGATTAAAGATTTCTTTAATTGTAATACCAAGGGACTAGTGTACCTTCTATCATGTTCCTGCGGACAGAGGTATGTGGGCAAGACCTTCAGGGCCTTCAAAGAAAGAATCTTGGAGCATGTAAGGTCCCCAAGGAACCGCCTAGAAACACCTGTATCTAGACATCTAAAGGAACACCACCATGGTGACTCAAATAACCTCAGATTCTGTGGCCTCGAACTGGTTAAGAGGAATCAGAGACGTGGGGATTTTGACAGAATCCTTAGGCAGAGAGAATCCAAATGGATATATAGGTTAAAGACACTCCAACCTGGTGGCCTTAATGAGGGCTTTTCCTTTGCCCCATTTATTTGATAAGTATTTTGTCTCATTACCTATCTTCGGATAGGGACCAATTGTCAGGTCCTCTTTTGAACCACGCCTTTCCTTTTGCATATACCACTCTTTTATTGTACATATTAATCTAATGTATAACTTTTGATTGAACTACTTTAATTTTTTTCTTTTTACTGACACTTAATTTACTATAGACCATAAACTTTGCCTCTCCTCCTTTATCTGTGCGCCTACAATAGACGATACCAGGAGTAATATCCTACCTTACACATCCGCCATCCCCTTTTATAATTGATTTTTGGGATGACTGATGAGGCTATCTGTCTTATTATGACAGAGACTATTGATGCCTAATAGCAGATATGATTTGGCCGACAGGGTTCTGATTGAGGAATCATGCTTATGTTGTCAGCCTTTTCTATATAAACTGAAGTTAATTCCCTTTAGGACTTAAGTCCTTGTAAGACTACCAAAAGTATCCCCTCGTACGGGGCTGACCCACTCTCTATTAGAAGCGGATCAGCCTTCTCTAGGGGACCGATCGTTCCGCTTGACGACTATGTCCGCGCGCATGCGCATACTGAAGACTAAGTCCCTGCGCATGCGCTGGCATTCGGACGAGGATGCATTTGCTTAGTGGAATAATCGGTGGTCCGGAGACTAAGTCCAGGCGCATGCCTGGATGAATACTTACAAGGAAATAAAGCAAAGTCCTTGCGCATGCGCCTAGAACTAAGTACGGACATGCGCATACCACAAGCCGTAATCAAGCATATTCGGCTGGCGGCCACTTATGGACCCCCGCCCCCTTCTGAACAGGTAGGGACTCCTGGGTATTTAAGGGAGGCAAGGAGAGGCTCAGTATGCACGATTTGCCCTTGAGAAAGGCGGTTAGACCGCCGAAACGCGCGTTGGGCAGCCTGATTCACTGCTTCTTGAAACGATCCTGTATCTGGATAGAACTTCTGTCGATTGCCTGGACAGCTTGCAGGAAACCCTGCAGTCTTCGAGATATAATAGAGTGATTATCATGATTCTGGGTTAGGAGCATTTACGGCGATTTAGCCTTCTGTTTAGCTCTGTTTAGACTCAGCCATTTTCATACTTTCTTTTCCTCTATTTTTTATCTCGCTATCCTTTCGATTTATTTTCCTCTGATTGCATTAGATAGACCAGGGATTTTTTTACTGGTAACGAATAAGCATATACTCCTTAGGATTATCGGAAGGTATAGGGAAACCAAGAATAGCTTGGAGTAGGAGAATCCAACGTTCTCTTTCCTTGCTTCTTGGCACGTAACAGTTATAAATAGGCTGTAGTCTTGTGGGAGGTCTTTGTCAGCAACTATGTTTCCTCACTATTGCAATTTTGTTTCGATGCTCTAGTAACTAACTGCATCTATGTGAAGGTTGTTGCTGTCCTTACCCCATAAGGCTTTCTGCCGTACTGTCTTGCCACTGTACTACTGCAGTCGCATTGTTTCATTTTTTATTTTTTCTTAAACCCTCACATTTTGGGGTAATACACTAGGTGTGTTAGTGTGATATTATGTGTGTTCTATTAAAGTTTTTGTTATTTTTAGTTTTAACTGCTTTGACATTGTAAATTGGGGGTAGCGGTCGTGAGATTAGAGCTCCGTTTTTCACGGGGAACTTTCCTCACTTCCTTTTCTTTGTTGATATTCTTATTATTGACCCATTCTGTATAGTGTTGGGTTATTCTTATTATTTACCCATTCTATATAGCGTTGGGTTATTCTTATTATTGACCCATTTTGTATAGAGTTGGATTATTCTTATTATTTACCCATTCTGAATATTGTTGGGTTATTCTTATTATTTACCCATTCTTTATAGCGTTGGGTTAATTTTTTTCTGTTTTGCATTATGTTATTTTTTTTCTGGATAGCGTTGGTTTCATCTTATTATTGACTTATTCTGTATAGCGTTGGGTTCATTTTTTTCTGTATAGTGTTGGGTTAATTGTTTCTATATTGTGTTCAGGGCCTGACTAGGGATACAAAGCAGCCCTGGAAAAATCTATGCCAGCCCCGTAAGTCATTGCGCCATATTTTGTTGCAATTTAAAATGTAAGGCTATGTCTTGCCACCCTAGATGATTGAGTAATATATACATACACTGCTCAAAAAAATAAAAGGGAACACTTAAACAACACAATGTAACTCCAAGTGAATCACACTTCTGTGAAATCAAACTGTCCACTTAGGAAGCAACACTGAGTGACAATCAATTTCACATGCTGTTGTGCAAATGGAATAGACAACAGGTGGAAATTATAGGCAATTAGCAAGACACCCCCCATAAAGGAGTGGTTCTGCAGGTGGTGACCACAGACCATTTCTCAGATCCTATGCTTCCTGGCTGATGTTTTGGTCACTTTCGAATGTTGGAAGTGCTTGCACTCTAGTGGTAGCATGAGACGGAGTCTACAAGCCACACAAGTGGCTCAGGTAGTGCAGCTCTTCCAGGATGGCACATCAATGCAACCTGTGGCAAGAAGGTTTGCTGTGTCTGTCAGCGTAGTGTCGAGAGCATGGAGGCGCTACCAGGAGACAGGCCAGTACATCAGAAGAAGTGGAGAAGGCTGTAGGAGGCCAACCACCCAGCAGCAGGACCGCTTCCTCCACCTTTGTGCAAGAAGGAACAGGAGGAGCACTGCCAGAGCCCTGCAAAATGACCTCCAGCAGGCCACAAATGTGCATGTGACTGCTCAAACAGTCAGAAACAGACTCCAAGAGGGTGGTATGAGGGCCCGACGTCCACAGGTGCTTACAGCCCAAAACCGTTAAGGACGTTTGGCATTTGTCAGAGAACACCAAGATTGGCAAATTCACCACTGGCACCCTGTGCTCTTCACAGATGAAAGCAGGTTCTCACTGAGCACATGTGACAAACGTGACAGAGTCTGGAGACACCGTGGAGAACGTTCTGCTGCCTGCAATATCCCCCAGCATGACTGGTTTGGCAGTGGGTCAGTAATCGTGTAGGGTGGCATTTCTTTTGTGGGCCGCACAGCCCTCCATGTGCTTGCCAGAGGTAGCCTGACTGCCATTAGGTACCGAGATGAGATCCTCAGACCCCTTGTGAGACCATATGCTGGAGCGGTTGGCCCTGGGTTCCTCCTAATGCAAGACAATGCTAGACCTCATGTGGCTGGAGTATGTCAGCAGTTCCTGCAAGACGAAGGCATTGATGCTATGGAATGGCCCGCCCATTCCCCAGACCTGAATCCAAATGAGCACATCTGGGACATCATGTCTCGCTCCATCCACCGTCACGTTGCACCACAGACTGTCCAGGAGTTGGCAGATGCTTTAGTCCAGGTCTGGGAGGAGATCCCTCAGGAGACCATCCACCACCTCATCAGGAGCATGCACAGGCGTTGTAGGGAGGTCATACAGGCACGTGGAGGCCACGCACACTACTGAGCCTCGTTTTGACTTGTTTTAAGGACATTACATCAAAGTTGGATCAGTAGTGTGTTTTTCCACTTTAATTTTGAGTGTGACTCAAAATGCAAACCTCCATGGGTTGAAAAATGTGATTTACATTTTTTTAATTTTGTGTGATTTTGTTGTCAACACATTCAACTATGTAAAGAACAAAGTATTTCAGAAGAATATTTAATTCATTCAGATCTAGGATGTGTTATTTTTGTGTTCCCTTTATTTTTTTGAGCAGTGTATACATATATAAAAAAATATATAGCTTTTTCTAATATAAAATATTGGTTCTTTCAGAGTGAAACGTTTAATTATACAGTAAGCATACTCACATGCAGACACAGACAATCTCACTGACACACACAAGCTCATTGATACACAGCCTCATAGACAAACAATCTTACTGATATACATAAGCTCATTGACATAAACTGCTCACTAGCAGGCACACACATACACACATGCAAGCTAGCTCACTCACTAGCAGGCGCGCACACACACAGCTATATGTAGTGGTTCTGGTGTCTATAGCCTTTCCCTGCAGACTTTTCAATGTAAACACTGACTTTTCAGAGAAAAGGCAGTGTTTACATTGCTTCCTAGTGACACCTCATGTGACAGACACTCAGACGGTCACTAGAGGTGCTTCCTGTGTCAGTCCAGCACAGTGTGCAGCACCTACATTCAGGGCCTCCACACTCTGGAGGTGCTGAACTTTCCCCATAGAGATACATTGATTCAATGCATCTCTATGAGGAGATGCTGATTGGTGTAATGTTTTGCAGCCAATCCTATGGCAAAGCATTGTATTGGCTGAGATCATGTCACGGTAATATACCCCAACACGCAGGAATAGTTCATATAGCCAAGAGACAAGAAACCAGGGTTCGTCTTACCGGACCTTAGAATGGCCGGACTAGGACGAGTAAGAAAGACAGAGTCTAGAACAAGCCGAGGTCAAGGGAACTGAGAGACAGCGTAACGTAGAACAAGCCGAGGACTGGTACACAGAGGACAAAACAGCGGATAAGCAAGCAAGGATAAGGAGAGAGCGGAGTCAGGAACAAAGCCAAGGTCAAGCACCAAAAAACCAACTAAACGATACAAGCACTAAAGGGAACTGGACAGAAACCACCATAGGGCAAGGAGCAAAGGAAACAGGTGAGTATAAATACCCTAATGTTCACTTTGATTGGCCCTTGTCATATCCACGCCCCCAAAACGTGAGTGTATGGGGAACGTGGCATGACAGGGGCCAATGGGAGACTGATTCTAATTTAGTCTCCCACTGTCCCTTTAAGAGCGCGCCCGAGACGCGCGGCGCGCTCTTAGTGTCGGGCGGGACACGTGACCGCTTCTCGCGGTCACTGCCCGCCTGACTGATCTTATCGTTGGCTGAGCCGCGCGCGGCTCGTGCAGGAGCAGGACCGCGCGCGGCGAGAAGAGAGGACCCCGGCCGGCCCCTGGAGAGGGTAAGTACCGCTACAGTACCCCCCCTGAAGACACGCCCACCGGGCGGGGAGGAGCAGGCCTGGCAGGAAAACGAGCGTGGAAAGAACGCACAAGGCGAGGAGCGTGAACAACGTCAGCGGAAATCCAACTGCGTTCCTCAGATCCATAGCCCTTCCAATGTACCAGATATTGGAGGCGACCCCGAAGAAAACGAGAGTCAATTATAGCCGCCACTTCAAATTCCTCATGGCCCTCCACAGAAACCGGAGGAGGAGGAGGGACATGCCGAGTATAACGGTTGCACAGGAGGGGTTTTAACAAGGAGGTATGAAACACGTTAGGAATGCGTAGATTCCTAGGAAGATCCAATGCATACGAGACAGGATTAACCACATGCAAGATACGAAAAGGACCAATAAAACGAGGGGCCAACTTCATAGAAGGCACACGAAGACGAATATTGCGAGTAGAAAGCCAAACCCGGTCTCCCACAGCATAGGATGGAGCCGCCCTGCGATGCTTGTCTGCCTGAACCTTCTGGCGAGCAGCTGAAGCCACCAAAGAACACTGAACCTGCTCCCAAGTATTACGTAGACTAGCCAAATGTTCGTCCAGAGCTGGCATGCCCTGTAAGGAGAATGCAGCTGGAAGAACCACGGGATGCCGGCCATAAACAACGTAAAAAGGGCTGTTACCGGAGGATTCATGAGCAGCATTATTACGAGCAAACTCAGCCCAAGGAAGAAGGTCAGCCCAATTGTTCTGATGGTGGGACACAAAACAACGAAGATACTGCTCTAGAGATTGGTTGGCACGTTCAGCAGCTCCATTAGACTGGGGGTGGTAGGCGGAAGAAAACGAGAGGGAGATACCCATCTCTGTACAAAACGTTCTCCAGAATCTGGAGATAAACTGGCTACCCCTATCGGACACGATCGAAGTGGGGATACCATGCAACCGAAACACCTCCCTGGCAAAGATAGAGGCAAGTTCCTTGGATGATGGCAATTTGACAAGAGACACAAAATGAGCCATCTTAGAAAAACGATCCACAATCATCAGGATGACAGTTTTACCATTAGAGGGAGGTAATTCAACAATAAAATCCATGGATATATTGGACCACGGCCTCTCGGGTATGGGCAACGGATGCAACAACCCACAAGGAACTCTGTGGGAGGACTTCATACTGACACAAGTACTACAGGCATTAATGTAATCGGTGACGTCCTTGCGCAAGGAAGCCCACCAGAAATATCTAGAAACTGCTGAGAATGTCTTAGAAATACCAGGGTGTCCAGCAGTTCTAGTGTCATGATATAATGACAAGATGTCTCGTCTCTCCGGTATATCAACGAATAGCTTATCAGCAGGCCTGTCCCCAGGAGCCAAGTTTTGTTTAGCCTGAATAGCTTGTAAGAGGGAAGACGAAATAGAAAGAACAGTAGTAGCTATTATTCTGTCAGGCGGAATGACAGGGGTAACATCGACCTCGAGTTTGTCAGTAGTCTCGAATTGTCTAGACAGAGCGTCAGCTTTAGTATTACGATCACCTGGTCTGTATGTGATTATGTAATTAAAATGAGACAAAAACAGAGACCACCTGGCCTGCCTAGAAGACAATCTTTTTGCTTCACTGAGATAGGAGAGGTTTTTGTGATCTGTTAAAATGAGGATGGGATCCCTAGTACCCTCTAGCAGATGTCTCCATTCCTTGAGCGCCAAAATGATAGCAAGGAGTTCACGATTGCCTACATCATAATTCTTCTCTGCTTTGGACATCTGTCTGGAAAAGAAGCCACAAGGGTGTAACGGCTTTTCAGGTGAATCTCTTTGAGACAAGATAGCACCTACCCCTATCTCAGAAGCATCAACTTCAAGAATAAAGGGCAGTGAAGGGACAGGTCGGATGCTGTAAAATAGGAGCAGAGGCAAATGAAGCCTTCAGGAATTCAAAGGCCTCGAGTGCTTCTGGTTTCCAGACATGAGTATTACCATCCTTCTTGGTCATTCTGGTTATAGGTGCTACAATGGCAGAAAACCCTTTAATAAAACGCCTATAATAATTTGAGAACCCCAGAAAACGCTGAATGGCTTTCAAACCCTGAGGTAGAGGCCATTCCATAATGGCAGACAGTTTCTTGGGATCCATACGAAAACCCTTGGCAGAGATTATATAACCCAAGAATTGGACTTCAGATTGATCAAATGAACATTTTTCGAGTTTGCAATAGAGACCGTTAACCAGAAGAGTTCTCAACACTAATTTAACATGCATGTGATGAGTCTGTAAATCAGTAGAATAAATTAATATGTCGTCCAAATATACTATAACGAATGTATGTATATATTGACGTAGGACATCATTAATAAATTCTTGAAAAACTGCTGGGGCGTTACAAAGGCCAAAGGGCATCACAGTATATTCGTAGTGGCCACTCCTGGTATTGAATGCGGTCTTCCATTCGTGATCCTTTTTAATACGTATGAGATTGTAAGCACCCCTAAGGTCCAATTTAGTAAAAACTGTGGCCTGTTTAAGCCTATCAAATAGTTCTGTGATCAAAGGTATGGGGTACGCATTTTTGACGGTGATTTTATTTAGGCCCCTATAGTCAATACAAGGCCTTAATTCGCCATCTTTCTTAGATACAAAGAAGAAACCCGCCCCTGCCGGGGAAGAGGATCTTCTTATAAATCCCTTCTCTAAAGATTCCTTAATATATTCCTCCATAACCAGATTCTCCTGAGGAGATAAAGGATATATTCTCCCTTTGGGAGGCATCGTACCAGGTAGTAAATTAATAGCACAGTCGTAAGGCCTGTGAGGTGGCAATTTTTCAGCCTCCCTTTTATCAAAAACAGATTTAAGAGGCAGGTACTGAGGGGGTATGACCGTAGGCACGGGAGGTATATTAGTAGAATTCAAAGGGGTGATTTTAACAATACAAGACTCTTGGCAAGAATCACTCCAAGAAACTATTTGTCCTGACTCCCAATCAATGGTGGGATTGTGAGTACGTAACCAAGGAAACCCTAACACGAGGTGAGAGGAAGGAGAAGTAATGATCTGAAACCGAATGGTCTCAGAGTGTAACACCCCTGTAGACATAAGTAGTGGAACAGTTTCATGTGTGATAACTGGAGAGCATAATGGTCTACCATCTATGGCCTCAACGGCCAAGGGTGTCTCCTTCTCTCTGGTGGGTATGTTATTCTCCTTGACAAAACTGGAATCAATAAAGTTTTCGGCCGCTCCGGAATCAACCAGGGCTAGTATATTCCCTGCTATGCAGTTACTACCAAGGTGCAGGGAAACAGGGAGAAGTAATTTATTAAGAGGCAAATGTGAGGACTGTGATGTCACACCCAAGGCCAGTCCTCTATACGGTCTTAGGTGCGATAGTTTCCCGGACGCACGGGACATTCTTGTCTCATATGACCCCTCCTACCACAATAAAGACAAAGTCCCTCCTTTCTCCTATAAAGCTTTTCAGCGTCAGTAAGTTTGGCAACCCCTAACTGCATAGGTTCCTCCTCAGAACCTTTAGATCCCTCGGGAGTCTCAGCTCTAGGTGAGTTAACGGGAACAAAACGTCTATTTCTGGACCTGGTATATAACCTGTCACGGATCCTGTTATCTATATCGATAAGATAGTCAATCAGGTCCTCCAGGGGTACAGGGAGGTCCTTAGCTGCTACCTCATCCAACATAGTTTCAGACAGACCTTCCATAAACGCAGTAGTAAGCCCATTATTAGTCCAATCTACCTGTGAGGCAAGGGTACGGAACTGAATAGCATAATCGGCTACAGATTTAGATCCTTGCTTTATTCTCATTAATGCCCTGGCGGCATTTTTTGACCTTTTAGTCGTGTCAAATGTTCTACGAAACGCTGTGAGGAAGCTATTGAAGTCGTGTACCATAGGCCCATTAGCCTCCCAAATAGGATTTGCCCATTCTAGTGCCTTATCCGTAAGCTGGTGCATAAGAAAACCCACCTTAGATCTATCAGTGGGAAATGAACGTGGGTAAATTTCAAAGTGGAATTCCACCTGATTAAGGAATCCCCTACATGTCTTAGCGTCTCCTCCATACCTAGGTGGCGGGGTTAGATGTGCTGAAGCATTAGGCATATTAGCTGTGTCTGGTATAGGGTTTACAGGAGGCGCAGGTACAGGTACCGGAGCTGATCTGGATAACAGTGTCTGGATGGCTTGAGCCATTTGATCCATACGGTGATCCTGTTCTGCGAATCTAGCCTCATGAGTGGCCATCTGTTGTCCTAAACCTGCGGGGTCCATGGCCCTATCGTAATGTCACGGTAATATACCCCAACACGCAGTTCATATAGCCAAGAGACAAGAAACCAGGGTTCGTCTTACCGGACCTTAGAATGGCCGGACTAGGACGAGTAAGAAAGACAGAGTCTAGAACAAGCCGAGGTCAAGGGAACTGAGAGACAGCGTAACGTAGAACAAGCCGAGGACTGGTACACAGAGGACAAAACAGCGGATAAGCAAGCAAGGATAAGGAGAGAGCGGAGTCAGGAACAAAGCCAAGGTCAAGCACCAAAAAACCAACTAAACGATACAAGCACTAAAGGGAACTGGACAGAAACCACCATAGGGCAAGGAGCAAAGGAAACAGGTGAGTATAAATACCCTAATGTTCACTTTGATTGGCCCTTGTCATATCCACGCCTCCAAAACGTGAGTGTATGGGGAACGTGGCATGACAGGGGCCAATGGGAGACTGATTCTAATTTAGTCTCCCACTGTCCCTTTAAGAGCGCGCCCGAGACGCGCGGCGCGCTCTTAGTGTCGGGCGGGACACGTGACCGCTTCTCGCGGTCACTGCCCGCCTGACTGATCTTATCGTTGGCTGAGCCGCGCGCGGCTCGTGCAGGAGCAGGACCGTGCGCGGCGAGAAGAGAGGACCCCGGCCGGCCCCTGGAGAGGGTAAGTACCGCTACAGATCATCAAGCTTGATGATCTCAGCCATAGAGGCCGGGCCAGTCGAGGGGAGACCAGCACGGCGTGGGGGGGAAAAAGGTGAGTAAAAACACTATTTTTAAAACACACACAGACACACACATACACCATGACAGACACACATACCATGACAGACACACACACCTTTACAGACACACACATGCCATGACAGACACACACACGCACCTTGAAACACACACCATGATACAGAGAGACCATGACACAGACACACACACACACACACCATGACACAGACAAACATTACATGACACAGACAGACAGACACACACACACACACCATGACACAGACACACACACACACACACCATGACAGACAGACACACACACACACCATGACACAGACACACACACCATGATAGACACACACACCTTGACACACACAGACCATGACACAGTCACACAGACACACAAACACCATGACCAGACAGACACACATTACATGACACAGACAGACACACACCATGACAGACAGACACACACCATGACACAGACACACACATACACTTACACTGACACACATAATTTCTACCTGTGAGCAGACAGCTGTCTGTGCTGGGGGAGCTGTGCTGGCGGAGCTGTGCTGTCTCTGCTCTGCTCCTCCGCGCGCTACTTAATGAGACTGGGGCCGGAATATCACATCATATTCCGGCCCCGGTCTCATTAAGCTGTGCGCTGGGAGCAGAGCAGAGACAGCACAGCTCCGCCCTGCAGCCACCAGCACAGCTCCCCCAGCCCAGCGGCTGCTAGCACAGACAGCCACAATTTCCCGGTATCCGGTGGGCCAGTCCGGCCCTGATTGTATAGGGTTCATTTTTTGGTATCGTGTTGGGTTAATTTCACAATATTTATGTGACAAACTCCCCCTTCTCGCCTAAGTTTGCCACAAGCTCCTGTAGGGGCCTGCTTGCCAGCCTCCTGCCCACAGACTATGGACCTTGTAAAATGTGATATCAAATTCTCAATTTGTGTATTTGGACTATATGGTTCGGGAACCGAACAGCCGCACGAACCAGAAACCACCCTGGAGCATGTTAAGTCTAATTGCTATTTTGTAGCAATTTCCACTGCAGTGTTCTAAGTGTTCGTCTGGGTGGCCACATTTCCTAAGGACGACCACAAGGTGGCGGCCATCTTGTTCGCATGAACACAGGCAGCGGTGTTTGGTTGTTGAGTTCATGGAACAATATTCGGACCTTGTAACTCCTGAACACTGCTGGACTTCCATGATCGTTGTGTTCAGTTTTATAACACTTAGGAAGACACTGTTCAATGGAAACATTCTCACGAACAAGCTCCAGGGTATGAAAACTGACTAAGCTCAGTAGTTTGTTCATTTTTAAACTACCGAACTAGACCGATCGCTAGTTCTGATCTTGTGGAACTGTTTTGGGCAGGAGCCTCGTGTGCGGTCGGTCAAATTAACACTTCCAGAAAATTCCTGAACCCCTGAACTGATCTGGGTGATTTTGGGATATGTTGGGTTGTTGTTCACCCAGATCGGGTCTATCAGGGGATGTAACTTTTAGGGGGGGGAGGGGGTTATGTATTTTTTAAGGTACTTTTGGGGTGTTTGTGAAATGTGTGTTTTTGTGCCTGGAGATAATTGAGTTTTGTACAGTTCCTGACTCAATTATCTCCCAGGCACAGGGGAGGGATTATCCTGTTTTCTGTGGGAGTGTCATGGGCGTGCTGGGCTGTATTTGAAAATGTATAAAAGCAGGAAATCTGGCCAGATTAAATCATTCCAGCTTGAACTCCCAGAACTATGTGTCCTCTGGTTACTGGGAGGGGAAAGGGCTACTCTTTAATCACTGTTCCAGTGTGGAGGATACCACAGGGAAAGTCCTTGTAAGGACTAGAGCTCCCAGGACAGAGTGTAGTCCAGTGCCTGGGGGTGTCTAGAGCGAATTCCCCATTTAGCTCCAGGAGGGAGCGGTTCAAGGACCCCAGTCAAGCCACGGCAACTGAGGGCAAGAGTGCTGAGGTTTGTCCCCCTTGTTCCAGCTAGGAAGCGGTCCTTGGCGGAGGTACCCAGAAAGGGGTACAGGGAGCTCCGTTACAATTTACTTTGGCCGTTTAAGCCTTCTGGTTTTCCAGCGAGGTCCATCACGAGGTCCATCACATAACATAATAAATATTCTCTGATCTATAACGCGAGTGACAGTAAACAGACCTGAAAAGAATTTCACACAGAACTAACCCACCTTCCGCCTGTTTTACTGTGACACGTGTTATATAATGATTGTAAAAGGTACTAGGACTGAAGAATGTGCTGAGTGAGAGGTTAGTCAGACTAACAGGACTGCGTACATGCGCCAACAGTGGTCATTTCTGCCCTATTTATTTTCTCACATAATAGCTGGAACAATAAATGCTCATTTACAATGATATCCTCAGTCCACTCAGAGATAGACAGAGACACTCAGACAGAAAGTGACATAGACAGACAGAGAGTGACCCAGAGGGAGAGACACAGACACTCAGACAGAGAGTGACCCAGAAAGAGAGACAGAGACACTCAGACAGAGAGTGACCCAGAGGGAGAGACACAGACACTCAGACAGAGAGTGACCCAGAAAGAGAGACAGAGACATTCAGACAGAGAGTGACAGAGTGGATGAGACAGAGACAGAGCGGGAGGGACACTCGGACAGAGAGTGACAGAGTGGATGAGACAGAGAACGAGGAGGAGAGACACACAGACAGAGAGTGACAGAGCAGATTAGACAGAGACAGAGTGGGAGAGACACTCGGACAGAGAGTGACAGAGCGGATGAGAGAGAGACATAGCGGGAGAGACACTCGGACAGAGAGTGACAGAGTGGATGAGACAGAGACAGAGTGGGAGAGACACACGGACAGAGAATGACAGAGCGAATGAGACAGAGACAGAGTGGGAGAGACACTCAGACAGAGAGTGATAGAGCGGATGAGACAGAGACAGAGTGGGTGAAACACTCGGACAAAAAGTGACAGAGCGGATGAGACAGAGACAAAGTGGGAGAGACACTTGGACAAAGAGTGACAGAGTGGGAGAGATACTCGGATAGAGAGTGACAGAGCGGATGAGACAGAGACAGAGTGGGAGAGACACTTGGACAGAGGGTGACAGAGACACTCGGACAGAGGGTGACAGAGACACTCGGACAGTGGGTGACAGAGACACTCAGACAGAGAGTGACAGAGCGGATGAGACAGAGACAGAGTGGGAGAGACACTCGGACAGAGGGTGGGAGAGACACTCGGACAGACAGTGACAGAGCGGATGAGACAGAGACAGAGTGGGAGAGACACTCGGACAGAGAGTGACAGAGCGGATGAGACAGAGACAGAGTGGGAGAGACACTCGGACAGAGGGTGACAGAACGAATGAGACAGAGACAGAGTGGGAAGAGTGCTGAGGGCAAGAGTGACAGAGCGGGAGAGACACTAGGACAGAGAGTGACAGAGTGGATGAGACAGAGACAGAGTGGGAGAGACACTCGGACAGAGAGTGATAGAGCAGATGAGACAGAGACAGAGTGGGAGAGAAATTTGGACAGAGAGTGACAGAATGGGAGAGACACTCAGATAGAGAGTGACAAAGCGGATGAGACAGAGACAGAGTGGGAGAGACACTTGGACAGAGGGTGACAGAGACACTCGGACAGAGGGTGACAGAGCGGATGAGACAGAATGGGAGAGACACTCGGGCAGAGGGTATTCAGGATGAAGATATATTTTGAAACCCCCGTCCTCGCTCTCTGATTTGCTCTGGGATGTGAGGAGATATTTTACTGGAAGAAAATGAATAAATCTGGGCTTTTCTCTCTCTAACCTTCAGCGTAAGTGAAGTCATTATCAGCTCTCAGAGCTTCAAACCTGTTTAAAAACATCTATTATCAACGAAGTTCTGCGTCCTATAAAAATAGAGCAATAATGTGTTTTATATACGCCGTGGCGCTGCCGTTCTCTATTGTTCGGTGGCGACTGTGATGTTAATTAAGTATTGATTTTGACTTTTGTCTTATCACACTCCACAGGAAAAGGGAAAGAACAAGATACCAAACGTGGGAGAGACCAACCGCCTGTGCCGTATGTTACCTCTAACATTGAAACCTCAGATAATCTCTCTCTATCGCAATGGATATATTACCATATGCAAGAAAATCACGGCATTCTTACTGCTAACATAAAATCACAGCATTCTAACTGCTAACAGAAAATCACGGAATTCTAACTGCCAACATAAAATCACGGCATTCTAACTGCTAACAGAAAATCACTGCATTCTAACTGCCAACAGAAAATCACCGCATTCTAACTGCCAACAGAAAATCGCTGCATTCTAACTGCTAACATAAAATCACGGCATTCTAACTGCTAACAGAGTCACTGCATTCTAACTGCTAACAGAAAATCACGTCATTCTAACTGCTAACAGAGTCACTGCATTCTAACTGCCAACAGAAAATCGCTGCATTCTAACTGCTAACAGAAAATCATGGCATTCTAACTGCAAACAGAGTCACTGCATTCTAACTGCTAACAGAAAATCGCTGCATTCTAACTGCTAACAGAAAATCACAGCATTCTAACTGCTAACAGAAAATCACTGTGTGACGGACCACCTTGCACCCCGACCGGGTGCCTCCGCCAATCGATGCTCCTAGTGCTCATCGAGGACTCCAAGCACTCCACCAGACATCATCAGCACCTTAGACCCCACAAACTGCCGCAGCTTGGTTGGGGTCTCGCTGTCCTCCACCCACATTGGACCCAAGACCAGGATCCAGCTTCCAGTGGGTAGACCTCTCCTACTGCAAAGAGTATAGCAGGATATCTCTTATAAGAGCTAGTGATTATAATCCAAGGGAGTATAATGAGTATAGCAATCCCCAGAGTGAATATAGCTGTCCCCTCTACACATGAGACGAGGCTCTATGTTGAGGGCGATGAGGAACTGATTTTAATGGTGTCACACATGGCCTTATATGACAATCCCAATGCAAGGGGTACGCCCACATGGACCTTGTGGGGAACTATGGTATAAAGTCACAGACTAATAATAACAGTGTTACAATGCATGACACTCCCACACATAGCATACAATCCCTCCCCTCTGCCTGGGAGATAATTGAGTCAGATACTGTATTAACTCAATTATCTCCAGGGAGAAAAACACATATTTTTATAAAACCCCAAAAGTACCCCAAAAACACATAATATCCCCACAAATGTTACATCCCCTGATAGCCCTGATCTGGGTGACCAACATATCCAAAATCACCCAGATCAGTTCAGGGGTTCAGGAATTCTATGGAAGTCACATTTTGACCGACCGCATGCATGGTCCCATGCCCAAAACAGTTCCAGAGAATCAGGGCTTGCGGTCGGTCTAGTTCGGTAGTATGAAAACGAACACACTGCCGAACAGAGTCAATAGTCTTACCCTGGAGCTTGTTCCCCTCATCTAGACGAATTATTTCACCGATTTCACAGTTGTATAGAACCGAACGCAGGCGATGATGGGTGTCCAGTGGTGTTCGGGAGTTTCTGTGTCCGATTTTAATTCCATGAGATTCGTGCCCAAATACCGCTGCCTGCGTTCATGCGAACAAGATGGTCGCCACCTCGTGGTTGTCCATAGGAATTGCAGCCACCCAGACGAACAAATAGGTGTTAACAAGCTCCAAGATGGTCTATGGTTCGTGCGGTTGTTCGGGAGTTCGAAGTGCCGCTTCAGGAGTTCGAAGTGTAGCCATACAAGTCCAAAAAGGCACAAACAATGTGTTTAACCAAAGTCTGTAACAGGGGCCATAGTCACAGGGCAGGAGGCTGGCAAACAGGCTCCTCCAAAAGCCAGTGGCGAGGTTACTTTCGCTATACACTGCATTCTAACTGCTAACAGAAAAACACTGCATTCTAACTGCTAACAGAACATCACGGCATTCTAACTGCTAACAGAAAAACACTACATTCTAACTGCTAACAGAACATCACGGCATTCTAACTGCTAACAGAAAATCACAGCATTCTAACTGCTAACAGAACATCACAACATTCTAACTGCAAACAGAACATCACAACATTCTAACTGCTAACAGAAAAGCACAGCATTCTAACTGCTAACAGAACATCACAACATTCTAACTGCTAACAGAAAATCACAGCATTCTAACTGCTAACAGAAAATCACAGCATTCTAACTGCTAACAGAACATCACAACATTCTAACTGCAAACAGAACATCACGGCATTCTAACTGCTAACAGAACATCACGGCATTCTAACTGCTAACAGAACATCACAGCATTCTAACTGCAAACAGAACATCACAACATTCTAACTGCAAACAGAACATCACAACAGTCTAACTGCTAACAGAACATCACACCATTCTAACTGCTAACAGAAAATCACAGCATTCTAACTGCTAACAGAACATCACAACATTCTAACTGCAAACAGAACATCACGGCATTCTAACTGCTAACAGAACATCACGGCATTCTAACTGCTAACAGAACATCACAGCATTCTAACTGCTAACAGAACATCACAACATTCTAACTGCAAACAGAACATCACAACATTCTAACTGCTAACAGAAAATCACAGCATTCTAACTGCTAACAGAACATCACAACAGTCTAACTGCAAACAGAACATCACAACATTCTTTTTTTTTTTTTTTTTTATTTCTTTTCTTTTTATTATATAAAAGTTTTAACAATTGCATGTGAGGTACCCCAAAGGCAATCCTCCAGCACATTGAAACAGCCAGACACAACAATATATGTTAAAACACGACAAATTAAACAAGCAAAAAAAAAATAAAAAAAATGTATAACCAAAAAAAGAAAACACACCATGACTATTGAAGGCATACATATGCTGGCAATATATTGCAATATAGACACTATGTAGAATTAAACACCGAAGGTTTCCACAAAGAAAGTGCAGTGTTCCATTGAAAACCATCATACACATATGTATATTGCAATCGCGCTACATTTGTCCACTGCCAACCGCTATCTGATGGAATCCGCACCAAGAATTTCCATGGTATAGCTGTTATATTGATAAACATAAAAAAAAAAAAAAAATAATAATAATTTAGACTACAAATATATTACATTCTCTGAGACTCGATATGGGGGAAGCACAATCCGTTATCATATATTCTGTTTATTTGTCCAGGGTGACCATAGTTTGGCCACATCTCTAGTACCAAAAAAGGGGTTTGATTCCATCCTGTACTGATAATCTATTTGCTCCATAATATTATGCCATATTAATGGGATAGAGGATTTCCAGGCCCTAGCTATACATATTTTAATGGCAAAAAATATATGGGTCAAAAGATATTTTTGATATTTATCTTGCGAAGGGAAACCAATATTAAAGAGAAAGAGTTGAGGGCTAATTTCTTTTATCTCCCTAAAAATAGAATTAATAAAGCCAAGCATTTGAATTTTTATATTATTAAGACCCCGACACTCCCACCATATGTGATATATAGTACCCTCCTCGTTTCCACATCTCCAACAGTTCCTAGAATATACAGATGATATTTTATATAATCTAGCCGGTACCATGTACCACCTATATATTATCTTTAAGTGTGTTTCATAGAGAGAGACGCTATGTATACAACGCTTAACTAGGAGTGTAGCATTGGTCCATTCCAAAAGTGGAAAGGATTCCCCAATATCTTGTTCCCATTTAACAAAAGAGGTAGCATGAGAATCTTGTTCCATTGATTCTAGCAATTTAGTAAATCTAGAGATCCCTCCCTTCTTTTTATATAATACAATAAGGGGATTAACATTGTGGTCCTTAAGTATGGTCCTAGATAATAGAAAATTCTTAATCCTTAGATATTGAAAGAGATCTCTAGAGGGAAGATTATACTTTTCTTGCAATTGTGTAAATGGGATGGGTTTAAGTCCATCCCACAAATCCGAGATCTTCACTATACCTAGGTGTGTCCAAGATTGGACATTTATATTATCCATTGTATATTGTAGGACCACTAATGGAACCCTATATAATAATTTATCTTCTAGCTTCAATTTTTTATTTAGGATTTTGGAGGTATTGATCATATCTACCAATATACGATTCGAAAGATACTTGGTATCCAGATCACCCAAATTCAACATACCCATCCAAAAGAGAACGAACAGTTTATATCTAGGGCTATCCTCCTGTTCTAAAGTAAGCCACGATTTATATCCCTGTTCCATGTCTAGCCACTGTAAAAGATGAGTCGCCATACATGCTTCATGGATTTTATCTACATCTGGAAATGCTATTCCTCCCTTCTGATAGCTCCTTCGAAGAGTGTCAAAAGCTATCCTAGGTGGTTTATTTGCCCAAATACATTTGGAAATCATGATTTGGAAACGATTAAGGATACCTTTCCCCAGTCTATAAGGAATTGCCCTAAGATAATAAACAAGTTTAGGTATCAGGAATGCCTTGATCATATTTAATCTTCCTATCCATGAGGACTCAATCTTCCTCCATTTGTCTACCAATTGTTGCAAATCTTTTAGTAATTTATCGTAATTTGTTTGTATCGTCCTCTCTATATCAAAAGATATTTTAATCCCCAAATAACCAATAGTGTCTTTTGCCCATAGGATTTGGAAATGTGCAGTCAGATGATCTTTCTGAGCCTCAGATAAAAAAGAGGCTAAGATTTGAGTTTTTTTCATATTGACCTTATAGTTTGAGAAACTACTATAGATGGATATAACATCCAATACCGATGGAATTGAGACCATCGGATCCGTCAAGGTAAGGAGTACATCATCTGCAAAAAGGGAAACCTTGGTTTCCCCATTAAGAGACTTAACCCCCCTTATATTATTATCCTGTCTGATCAAGGTGGCCAAGGGTTCAATTGTAAGAATATATAGCAGGGGAGCCAAAGGGCAACCCTGTCTAGTACCATTTTTGACCTCAAAATGGTCCGACTCAACGAAAGAATTAATTATTTTAGCTGTAGAGCTCCTATATAACAACATAGTTTTTTGTCTAAACTGACCCTCTAAGCCGAATTGGCCCATGACAGAGTCGAGGAATCTCCAATTGACTCTGTCAAAGGCCTTCTCAGCATCGAGGGCCATAATGACAGATCCCCATTTATGCTCATTTATTCTATGTATTAAATTAAATATTCTACGTGTATTATCTGTAGTACCTCTCCCTCGCACAAATCCAGACTGATCAACATCAATCAGTTCTCCAATTACCTCTTTAAATCGATTGGACAAGATTTGAGAGAATAACTTTATATCCAAATTAATAAGAGATATAGGTCTATAGTTAGTAATAAGTATTGGGTCTTTCCCTACTTTGGGTATGGGAATAATTGAAGCCAATAACATCTCATTTGGGAAGGGGGTATCCGCGGACACCTTCGTGAACATCTCTAAAAGGATAGGGGAAATGAGTCTAGAAAAGGTTTTATAAAACATTGTTGAAAAGCCATCTGGGCCTGGGGCCTTGTTCAATTTTAACTTACCTATTGCTTCGGTTATTTCTGATAGTGAAAATGGGGCATTCAGCATTTCCAACTTCCTATGGTTAATTTTTGGTAATCTAAGACTACTCAGAAATGTATCCATTTCCTCTCTACTCTTCCCTACCTCCTCCAGGTTATATAAGGATTTGTAAAATTCCGCAAATGCATTTACAATATCCTTTGGTGACACTAAATGTTTATCACCTAAGACAATTTTTTTTTATAGATTTATCTTTGAGGTTATTTTTAATTTTATTAGAAAGGTCTTTGTTTATTTTGTTATTGTTATGGTACCATCTTTGTTTAAGGAATAGTATATTTTTATTGACCATATCGTAAATTCTCTCTTTAATAGTTTCCCTTAATTTAGCTATTTCTTTGATTAAGTCTTTATTCATCATATCTTTATTTAAACGTTCCTGATTTGCCAATTTTATTCTTAACTCTTGCAGAGATTCTGCCTTCTTCCTTTTAGATTCAGAGCCAAGTTTAATCAATAGTCCCCTTATATAGCTTTTAAGGGTACACCATACCATAGCCGTAGAAACTTCCCCATTATCGTTGGTAATCAAAAAGTTTTCAATTTCGGATGACAAAAGGTCAATGTTGCACTCTGATTTCAAGAGGCTTTCGTTAAGTCTCCACCTTGTCCTTGGTCTAAGACCACCTTTTAGCTTAACCTTAATGAATACTGGTGCATGATCTGATACAACTATGGATCCAATATTGGATTTAATAATAGAACTTAGAAACCCGGCTTTCACCAGAAACATATCAATTCGAGAATAGGTCTGATGGACATTCGAAAAAAAGGTATAGTCTCTCTCACTAGGATTCAAAGTCCTCCAACAGTCAAATAGAGAGTTCCTATCTAGAAATTTAGAAAGATCTGAAACATAGGTATTTACAGATTTATAATCTCTAACATTTTTATGGCTTTTATCCCGTGCTGGGTCCAATACACAATTGAAGTCTCCCCCAATTATGATGTTACCACATGCTAGTTCATCAACCTTTTCCATAAGTTTATCCAGAAAGTCCCCTGGGCACGAATTTGGTGCGTAAATATTAACCAAATTATATATAATACCATTAATTTTTGCAATGAGTATTACGTATCTTCCCATTGAATCCCCAGTTAGATGTATCATTTCAAAATTAGTTCTGCTAGAGATTATGATAGCCGTGCCTCTTTTTTTTTTTTTCCCTCCATATTAGAAGAAAATATCAACGGGAATTTCTTAAACTTCCAGAGTCTCTCTGGGGGATTAATCCAGTGTGTCTCCTGAATAAAAGCAATGTCAATATCGTTTTCATTTAGAAATTTATAGACCGCTCCCCTTTTCTGTGGTGAATTCAAACCCTGGACATTCCATGATATCACATTAAGTGCCATCATAACGCCTATTGTCCTGGTTACCCCCCAAATCGAGTCTCAGAAAAGGAAAAAGGAAAAAACAAAAACAAAAGAAAAAACAAAAACAAAAAAAATACAAATTTACAATATAAAGTACAAAAAACATAAAAAATACTTCAAGAGAGGGAACAAACCCCCTCTTGGTAATCCAGTGGGGAAACGTATATATATATATAGATACATACATATATAAGAAGCCCCCTGAACAAGACCTGCCTATAATTGCAGGAATAGAGACCCTAGCGAGAGGAGGAAGGCCTCCAAACTCTTCAGAGACCAGACGGCATTCTGAGTTTCTAGCCCAAAATCGATCTATGTCAATCCACAATACTGTCAACTTTGACTAGAATGCATGACCACCCTAACCCCTAAAGCCATAACCCAATATATTACTAATCTGACACTACTTGTTGTATTTTACAGCTATCCATTATAATAAAACTAATTTCCCTCTCCTCTCCCTTCCCTCAGTCATTGTAATTCCAAGATATAATATGGAATATGAAACGTATATCGTGAAAGAAGCAAGATAAGGAGACCTGTATATTTATATCTACCTGAACCAGACCTGCCTATAGATGTAGAAGAAAATAAAAATAAAAAATAAACACACTGACAAGAAAAGGAAATTCTCCAGACCTCATCAAAACCCAAACAGTATTCCAAATATCCACCCTTTATTTAACACTATAACCTTCAATGGATCAGTTAGTTTTGTCTGGGATAATGGATCGCGTTGGTTAAAAAAAAAAGAAAAAAAAAATATTCCAATAGTTACTATTCTAATTCTGTTCAGCATATTTCTCCAACTCTTAAGTATGATAATACGAGTCCTTCCTCTCCTTTCCCCTCCCTTAGTCATTCTGTCTACCTATTTCCTTGATATATATATATACACATAGTCCGACTACCCCTATCTATTGTGATCTAGATCAGCTTTACCTCTTATATATTGTCTTACTATTACCAAATCTCTTCACTCCTTTACCCCTTTAAAGCCCACATAATAACCACAGTTATATCATAAGTGAATATACCCATACTATGAAATTGTACTATCACTCGTGTAAAGATAATTTACTTCCATTCTTATTACTGCTAAATAATATCTAATCGTAACTATTGTGACCAAAGCTTATGTTGCTACAAGGTACAAAATGTAGAGTCTCTAGAAAGTTCCTTAATGTCAAACTTCCTATTTGAGGAAGTGTACTAATAATATCTTGCTATACCTATTGTGTTCCAAACAGTGTTAATACAAAATATGTGAAGAGAAAAAAAAAAAAATTATATTAGTGCTTTATACCATTCTTATATATCTCCAATATGCCACCTTCAATTATCCGTCAGAGATATAACATATAGAGTTACCAGTCTCCTATGTAGTTAATTATATCAAAGCGGAGGAGAGTGAGGAAGTGAAGGCATCTTAACAGAAAATATTGTGTAATGACTATATATTATAGCATAATTATATGACTCCCAACATTATCGCAGGTTATCATTACCTTAGACCTTAACTTATGTCATACCCCTTATATGAATACAGTGTAGATTTTTAAATTGCAAATGTTACCAAATGCCCTTATCTATAAATGAACAACCATAACTTTGGACATAACTCTGCCCATGGAGCTTGGGCATTCACTAATCTAATCTGTCATTGATTATTACAAAAGGACAAAGAAAATAAATAAATAAATAAATAAATAAATAATAAAAAAAAAAATAATAAAATAAAATAAAAAAAAGATTTATAGTGGTAGTAGTTAGTCATTGTCTTATTCCAAAAAAGGTGATCATTAACTTGAACAACTTAGTAAATAGTCAGTGTCTTGTTCCAGGTAGGTGGTCGTTAATTTAATCAACTCAGGGAGATAGCTACTGTAATTTCCAAAGTTGGATTTTTTCTTGGGCCGCCGAGGCTTCTTTAAGAAGAAATTGTTGATTTTGAAAGGAAACCAGTAATGCTGTAGGGAAACTCCATCTATATTTAATTCCATGTTTCCTCAGAATGCTGGTCTGAACGGCAAATTTTTTCCTTGCCAACCGAGTCGTCAAAGATATATCTGAATATAACTTAATATCTTTAAATTGGGGGTCTGTTATAGCATTTTTTTGTGCCGACTGCATGATTAAGTTTTTAATATAGTTGTTAGAGAAACAGACAATTATGTCTCTAGGTATGTCAGCCGACACGTTCTTTGGTCTGTATAGTCTATGGTATCGCTCGTATGGGAATTCTCCAAGTGACAATTCAGGCATTAGGTTTTGAAAGAAAGATTTTAAGAATTTGTCTAGTTGATCATAATTAATGGATTCAGGAACACCTCTCAATTTTATATTGTTCCTTCGGGATCTATCTTCCAAATCGGTAACCTTTGTCTCTAATGCTTTAATCTTCTCGTCCAATTGATTATATTTTAAGGTTAAATCTTCGTTAGATGTTTGGATTTTCTGGAGTGTATCTGCCTGATTTTGCAGTATAGAGGATATATTAGCTATTTCCAGCCTTAGTATGTTAGAATTATCTTCCAGATCTTGTTTTAATTTCACATATAGAGCTTCCAGAGCTTCATTAAGAGTTTGTTGGCTGGTATATTGGGGAGTTATCAAAAGAGATTCTGGAATTAATGATACTGATTCTCTGCGATCTCCCAGAGATGATCATTTAGTTAATGATCGCTCTTGAGATTTAGGTGAATAGAAGGAATTTATATTTTTATTTTTATCCATATTAGCAGTTGTTGCTTTATCCTTATCCTTATCTCTTTTAGGAGACATGATTTTCTTACCCTTCTATTCTCCTTTAAGACAACCCCTCTGTCTAGTACTAAAAGTACTGAGACTGTAAAGTACTGCGAGTAATATTAACTACGACGTACTTGATTGCAAACACAAAAGCAGACTCCCCCCAATAAGTGGAGCCTTGTTTAAATGTTGGTATCTTCTCAGGAAAAAAAAAAAAAAAAAAAAACATCACAACATTCTAACTGCTAACAGAAAATCACAGCATTCTAACTGCAAACAGAACATCACAACAGTCTAACTGCTAACAGAACATCACAGCATTCTAACTGCTAACAGAAAATCACAACATTCTAACTGCAAACAGAACATCACAACAGTCTAACTGCTAACAGAACATCACAGCATTCTAACTGCAAACAGAACATCACAACAGTCTAACTGCTAACAGAACATCACAACATTCTAACGACTAACAGAATATCATTAGATTATTTCAGAATAATATTGATTTCTAGGCCCTTTAGTGTAGAGAGTATTTACAATTGATAAGAATCGAATACTGCAAAACTATGGATTTATAACAATAATAAAACATTTAATGTAAATAAGAATTAGAGCAGTGGACCGTTGCCCTTTATGAGAATTATTATAAATTGCAGGAAATAATTCTGGAAATAGAAATCACAGAGAAAATATATTCTATTTATAGAAGGAGAGAAGGGAACAAGCCAATTTTATAATCTAATCCATTACCGGCAGTACCAGCGAGCACACTGCCGGTATCAGTCCCCATGCTGACGCAAACGCTTGCTCCAACCTGTTTAACCCTTGCTTTCAGTTTAAACACATTAGGGGGGAGATAAATTTGGCAATAACTCTTACTACGCTAGCCATAATAACATCGCGTATATAATCATTATGAGCCAATCGTGTATTCTTCTTGACTCTATTAAACACGAGGCCAGCTTGTATCTCTGGAACTGAATGTTCAATTTATTAAGCTCTTTAGTTGCATTTACAAGGGTAGTGTCCTTTAATTAACTTCCTCAGCTAATCTTTGGGGGAGAACATGAAAAGAAACCCCCTATTATACGAACAGCCCTCATTTAATGCACTGTTTGTACATCGTGTGGTTGAGGGTCTGAGAAAACTGTCTTATTTGGACCTGGAGTTGGTTTGCATCTCTATAACCAAGGCCTTAAATGATATGTTATGAGTAGACTGCACTGAACTATGTGTGGCATGGGTAAAACATGGGTGAGCTGAAATAGGCATTGGTGAAAATTGGTGTGACATGGGTGAAACTGGGATAGGCATTGGTTAAAATGGGTGTGACATGGGTAACACTCAGATAGGCATTGGTGCAAATTGGTGTGACATGGGTGTTACGGTTGCCTCCACCATGAGTACTGCAAGCTCCATCCGCTGCTGGTCTGGGATCTCACCGTCTGCTATCCACCCTGGACCTATAACCAGGCTCCAGGTTCCAGTGGGTGAATCTCTTCCTTCTGTAGAGCGAAGCAGGATCAGGAACAAGAGCTCTTACAAGATCTCAGTAGCTAAGGGAGTATGGAAAGCATAGCAATCCCTGTAGTGATTATAGCTGTCTCCTACAAACACGAGTCAAAGCTGCATAGTAACTTGCTATTGCAGTCTGCATAGAAGACCTCTGTATTGTGCTCAGGACGCTTAGAGACCCCCACTTTTATTTTTGGATTCTCCAAAAGGATGGGTAAAGGCCAGTGCTGGGACAAAGTCCATCTATACACAGTTATTAGGGAAGGTGATTGATAAAAAAAAAAAAGCTATAGACAACTGTCCAGTCTTCATTATAGCACATTCTGAATTGGATACACTTGAGTACACGGTGATTTCATTGTTATCCCAAAAGTTACTCACACACAATGCATTTTATTTATATTAGATTTATGAAAACCTTTGCTTATATTTCTAGTAAAATATAATACCGTATATACTCGAGTATAAGCCGAGTTTTTCAGCACATTTTTTGTGCTAAAAAACCCCAACTCGATTTATACTCGAGTCATAGTCTGTATTATGGCAATTTGCATTGCCATAATACAGGCCGGGGGAGAGGGGGGCTGGCAGAGCTGTACTTACCTTTCCTGCAGCTCCTGTCAGCTCTCTCCTCCTCCGCGCCGTCCGTTCAGCACCTCGGTTAGCTCCCATAGTAAGCGGCTCTCGCGAGACTTACACTGGGAGCTGACAGAGGGAGCTGCACAGACCGCGCGGAGGAGGAGAGAGCTGACAGGAGCTGCAGGAAAGGTAAGTACAGCTCTGCCAGCCCCCCTCTCCCCCCACTGAACTACCAATGCTGGACCACCAGGGAAGGAGAGCCCCCCTCCCTGCCATGTATCAAGCAGGGAGGGGGGACGAAAAAATAATAATTAGTAATAATAAAAAATAATATTAATTAAATAATAATACAAAAATAATAATAATTAAATTAAATAAATAAAAATAATAAAAAAAAATTCCCACCCCCCACCAAGGCTCTGCAACACACACACACACACACACACACACACACCTCATACACACACACACACACACTGCACTCATACACACACTGCACTCATACACACACTGCACTCATACACACACACTGCACTCATACACACACACTGCACTCATACACACACGCTGCACTCATACACACACGCTGCACTCATACACACACGCTGCACTCATACACACACGCTGCATTCATACACACATGCTGCATTCATACACACATGCTGCATTCATACCCACACGCTGCACTCATACCCACACGCTGCACTCATACCCACACGCTGCACTCATACACTCACGCTGCATTCATACACTCTCATTGCATTCATACACACACTGCATTCATACACACACACTGCATTCATACACACTGCACTCATACACACACTGCACTCATACACACGCTGCACTCATACACACGCTGCACTCATACACACGCACTGCACTCATACACTCGCACTGCATTCATACACACACTGCATTCATACACACACACACTGCACTCATACACACACACTGCACTCATACACACACACTGCACTCATACACACACACACTGCACTCATACACACACACACTGCACTCATACACACACACTGCACTCATACACACACACTGCACTCATACACTCACACTGCACTCATACACACACACACTGCACTTATACACACACACACTGCACTCATACACACACACTGCACTCATACACACACACTGCACTCATACACTCACACTGCACTCATACACACACACACTGCACTTATACACACACACACTGCACTCATACACACACACTGCACTCATACACACACACTGCATTCATACACACGCTGCACTCATACCCACACACTGCACTCATACACACGCTGCACTCATACCCACACGCTGCACTCATACACACGCTGCACTCATACACACGCTGCACTCATACACACGCTGCACTCATACACACGCACTGCATTCATACACTCGCACTGCATTCATACACACACACACTGCATTCATACACACACTGCACTCATACACACACACACTGCACTCATACACACACACTGCACTCATACACACACACTGCACTCATACACACACACACTGCACTCACACACACACACTGCACTCATACACACACACTGCACTCATACACTCATACTGCATTCATACACACACGCTGCATTCATACACACATGCTGCATTCATACACACATGCTGCATTCATACCCACACGCTGCACTCATACCCACACGCTGCACTCATACCCACACGCTGCACTCATACACTCACGCTGCATTCATACACTCACATTGCATTCATACACACACTGCATTCATACACACACACTGCATTCATACACACACTGCACTCATACACACACTGCACTCATACACACGCTGCACTCATACACACGCTGCACTCATACACACGCACTGCACTCATACACTCGCACTGCATTCATACACACACTGCATTCATACACACACACTGCACTCATACACACACACTGCACTCATACACACACACTGCACTCATACACACACACACTGCACTCATACACACACACACTGCACTCATACACACACACACTGCACTCATACACACACACTGCACTCATACACTCACACTGCACTCATACACACACACACTGCACTTATACACACACACACTGCACTCATACACACACACTGCACTCATACACACACACTGCATTCATACACACGCTGCACTCATACCCACACGCTGCACTCATACACACGCTGCACTCATACACACGCTGCACTCATACACACGCTGCACTCATACACACGCACTGCATTCATACACTCGCACTGCATTCATACACACACACACTGCATTCATACACACACTGCACTCATACACACACACACTGCACTCATACACACACACTGCACTCATACACACACACTGCACTCATACACACACACACTGCACTCACACACACACACTGCACTCATACACACACACTGCACTCATACACTCACACTGCACTCATACACTCACACTGCATTCATACACTCACACTGCATTCATACACTCACACTGCATCCATACACTCACCCTGCATTCATACACTCACACTGCATTCATACACACACTGCACTCATACACACACTGCACTCATACACACACTGCACTCATACACACACACTGCATTCATACACACACACTGCATTCATACACTCACACTGCATTCATACACTCACACTGCATTCATACACACACACTGCATTCATTATACACATACTGTAAATAAATATTCAATTAATATATTTTTTTAGGATCTAATTTTATTTAGAAATTTACCAGTAGCTGCTGCATTTCTCACCCTAGTCTTATACTCGAGTCAATAAGTTTCCCCAGTTTTTTTGGGTAAAATTAGGGGCCTCGTCTTATATTCGGGTCGACTTATACTCGAGTATATACGGTAATATGATTTTCTCAATTGTTCCTCCTCTTTGTAGTCACAACTAATTACCCACACAAGTAAAATCATTATCAGTTGAAAAGTGCTGGATTTAACTCAAACCCAGCTACATATAGAGAACGCCACATATTTTATTACCTAGCTTGTTCTATTCCCTCTCGGCCTTGTGGGCTGCTCGGAGCAGCATGCAACGTCAATTTCTCTCTTTATCTAAGGTAAAGAAAAAACTGAACTGTAACAATAACATGTTATATAAAAGCTTTAGGCGGAACAATAGAAAGCCATCTGTTGATCAGCTTGTTGGCGTGTTTACTTGGGCAGATGTGGGTAGAAAGGCAGCTCTTATAGGAAATGGAATCAAGATAAGTTAGAAATCAATGCAGCCTCCTGGATAATTCACTTGTTTTGGTCAGTTAAACATCGAAAGGATTATTGGGCGAATGGAAACTCTGTCTCAGAGACTTTGTAGGTCAAATGCTCTCAATTACAGGTAGGTGGGAGAGTTTAAAAAACATGGTTTAATTAAAGGGAACTAACAAGCACTTCACAAAAATCACATTAAGAGTGCAGCGACAGTCAGATTGTACATTTACTCAAGTAGGGACATGTTTAGGATGAAAACCTAGATACATTTTAAATCATTTACATTATAAATCAGGTGTCGTAGGATAAAGATTGACGTATATAAAAAAAACAACAACAATCCGGAGTCAGTACAAACAGCTCTGGGGTGTCCTGTTCATTAGCAGGAATGGACAAATACAGACTTGATTCATTGAGACTTGAGGAAAGGAAATTTCATCTACAGATGTGGAAAGGGTTCGTTAGTGGAAGCCCCATCATTATAACCATTTGATGACTTTACACATGTCTGGATGCTTGTTTACCTGCCTATAAGCAGTAATGTGTACATTACTAAAAAGAACTCTCTGATACAAATATAATTATTGTAAAGGTGAGATTAAAAGAGTAGTAGATACCTGGAATGTTCCTCCAATAAATGCAGAAAAATCGATGTTATAAAATATGAACTTGGCCTCTACCCTGGCACCGAGTGTCTGTATTTTAAGCTTTTTCAGTAGAGTGACATAAATTAAATTAAATAGCGCCTGCATTATATACAGATAGAGAGCAGCTTGTTCTTATTGAGAGCTGCATTTTTCTCTGAAAATAGAGTTTATAAAGTATTTTCCAGCCTAAGCTGAGGCCCAGCGTTGATCTCTTATTATATGTGTACCGTGAGAGTCCTTTCTGCCCGCCGCTGCCATTGTCTGCGTCTTAATGTTTCCAAAGCAAGCCAACAGGGATCCCACCTTTGGAAAATGACTATTCTGCGGTAGTCCTCAAGTGCAACATTAAGGATTGGTAATGTTCTCTAAAACCACCATGCATGCACTGCCCTAAATTATACTGCAATTGCTGCCTTGAGCTAACACATCTCCCAGGAACCCTTTCTTTATTCAATGCATTTAGCATTTTAAAATAGTTTTAACTCCAGCGTGGCAGTGCCTGCCCAGTAGCTCTGTTTGTTCTGCAGAACATGATTGGCGTATTCTAAGGAGAGATCCTATAATGTGCTGCAGCAACTAAAGAAAGTTAATATAAACAAAGCTCCAGGGCCTGACGGTATCCATCCACGTGTACTTAAGGAACTAAGTGTAGAAATAAGTGAACCTCTGTTTTTAATCTTTCAAGATTCTTTTCTTTCAGGAAGTGTTCCGGAGGATTGGAGGAAGGCAGATGTGGTTCCTATATTCAAAAAGGGTTCAAAATCCTTGCCTGGAAATTATAGACCTGTGAGCTTAACTTCTGTGGCTGGTAAAATATTTGAAAGGTTATTAAGGGATAATATTCAAGAATTCCTTGAGAAGAATATGGTTATCAGCAAAAATCAGCACGGTTTTATGAAGCACAGGTCATGTCAAACTAACTTGATTGCGTTCTACGAAGAAGTAAGTAGAAGTATAGATCAGGGTGTTGCAGTGGATGTGATCTATTTGGATTTTGCCAAGGCATTTGATACAGTTCCACACAAAAGATTAGTGTTCAAACTCAAGGAAATCGGTCTCGATGAAAATGCTTGTTCTTGGGTAGAACATTGGCTTAAAAACAGAATACAAAGAGTTGTCGTTAATGGTAAATTTTCAAGCTGGACAGAGGTGGCAAGTGGTGTCCCTCAGGGGTCTGTTCTGGGACCCCTTCTATTTAACATTTTTATAAATGATCTTGAAGACAGCATTGAAAGTCATGTTTCAGTGTTTGCAGATGACACAAAACTTTGTAAAATAATACAATGTGAGCAAGATATTACTTTGCTGCAGAAGGATTTAGATAGACTGGAGGACTGGGCACTCAAATGGCAGATGAAATTTAATGTTGAAAAATGCAAAGTTATGCACTTCGGCGTAAAGAATACACAAGCAACGTATACCCTTAATGGAAGCGAATTAGGGATAACAACACACGAAAAGGACTTGGGAATTGTTATAGACAACAAACTATGCAACAATGTGCAATGTCAATCAGCAGTGGCCAAGGCCAGTAAGGTATTGTCATGCATGAAAAAGGGCATTCATTCTCGGGACGAGAATATCATTTTGCCTCTCTATAAATCACTGGTAAGACCACATATTGAATATGCTGTGCAATTTTGGGCACCTGTTCTAAAGAAGGATATCATGGCACTAGAAAAAGTGCAGAGGCGGGCTACAAAATTAATAAAAGGAATGGAACATATCAGCTATGAAGAAAGGTTAACAAATTTAAACCTATTTAGTTTAGAAAAACGTCGCCTGAGAGGGGATATGATAACATTATACAAATATATTCGGGGCCAATACAAACCATTGTGTGGAAATCTATTCACAAACCGGACTTTACATAGGACACGAGGCCATGCGTTTAGACTGGAAGAAAGAAGATTTCGTCTAAGGCAAAGGAAAGGTTTTTTTACTGTAAGAACAATCAGGATGTGGAATTCTCTGCCTGAAGAAGTGGTTTTATCAGAGTCCATACAGATGTTCAAACAGCTACTAGATGCATACTTGCAAAGACAGAATATTCAAGGATATAATCTTTCAATGTAGGGTAATAACTGCTTGATTCAAGGATAAATCTGACTGCCATTCTGGGGTCAATAAGGAATTTTTTGTCCTAGCTTGTTGCAAAATTGTGCTTCAAACTGGGGTTTTTTTTTTTTTTTTTTTTTTCTCTTTTGGATCAACAGCAAAAAACAGGTGTGAGGAAGGCTGAACTTGATGGACGCAAGTCTCTTTTCAGCTATCTAACTATGTAACTATGTAACTATCCTCAGTATCTCCGCAGAGCATTCACCTTGGACAACATTACACCAACAAACGTGTACTTCAATTTTTATTTCAATGTAACGGACCAATAGAAATGATGGGATGACAGTGCAGGTAAAATTCACATTATTTTAGCATAAACATGAACTACGACATAAAGACGATAATAATCACTTGGATCTGTTAAATTGCAAGCTCTGCTGCTCAGTTTGGCAAACATTATTCTCATTTCTATGGGGAAATTGAAATGGCAAATTTAAAAGCATGTTTTAGAGGTAAAATGATCAGAAATCCTGAGCATGTCACCAATAAATTAAATGAGGTTTGTATTGAGTGTGTGTAAGTTTAAAAAGACACTCCAGATCTCTAAAACACTTTAGCTTGTTGAAATGCTTTATGTTTGAAAAGTTTGTACTTTTTTTAATTTGCAAAAAGTGTATATTCAATAGAAACTGTCACTTTTATAAATTAACCTGGTTACACCTCAACCGGCTGTCAATCAATCCTGTAACTTCCTGGTTTGTTTAGCTCAATAGACATCAATTGCCCAGAGCACCTGCCTTGCAAAGACTTCTCATTGAGCTGCATTGGGACGGCTGTGATTGGACAGCCACAAAAAGTCTGGGCGGGGTTAGAAGGGCAGGGCTTGGAAAGGCTGCAGGCAAGAGATCTACAACTTCTATCAGCTGTCTTAAGATTATACCCCAATGCAAAAATGCAGAATTAAATACATGTATGTTTATCATTGGGGGTGTATCTGCTGAACAGTTGTTTCTTTTATTTGGGCAGTGAAGTGTCCTTTTTACTTTAGTATAACTCTGTCTGTCTCTAATGCCAAAAGGGCTGTTCAAAAACCTGAGGTATTTACTAAACCAGTCATTTCTCTTTAATTCCTGTTTTACTGATTAACTCTGTTTTGCGCTCAGCAAACTAAACATGTCACCCCGGATTATCCACTACACGGAGGATTGTCAGGAGTTCACAGTCAATTCAAAATCAATTTCAAATTTAAGGCCAAAACAGTCAAACTGGGAGCTTAGAATTGGAGACTTTAAAGGGACACTCCAGGCACCCAGACCACTTCTGCCATTGGAGTGGTCTGGGTGCCAGCTCCCACTACTCCTAACCCTGCAACTGTAATTATTGCAGGGTTAACTCCTCCTCTAGACAGCTACTAGAGGGAACTTCCTGATTTCTAGCAAAGATTTTCTTTCCTAGAGTGTCGCTGGACGTCCTCACGCTGTGTGAGGACTTCCAGCATCGCTCATTTCCCCATAGGAAGGGATTGAAAATATTTTTCAATGCTTTCCTATGGGGAGCGCTAATGCGCATGTGAGGCATTGCCGCGCATGCGCATTAGGTCTCCCCGGCCGGTGGGCGGGATCAGTCTCGCCCACCGGCTGACGGAATCAGAAGGAGGAGCGGCGCGGAGGAGGAAGCAGCGACGAGGGACATCGCCGCTGCCTCAGGTAAGTGACTGAAGGGGTTTTCACCCCTTCAGTAACCGGGGATTGGTGGGTGGGAGGGAGAGGGTACCTCCAGTGCCAGGAAAACGGATTGTTTTCCTGGCACTGGAGTTTCCCTTTAAGCCAGTTTGGCTAGTTTGGTCTTAAATGCGAAATTCCCTTTGAATTCCCAACAATTCGCACTATAGTGAATACCTGTGACAATGTCTTATCTGTCAGCTCTCTTTACACATTCCCTGCGTTTCTCTGTGAGTTTCACAGAAATCTAGGTCTATGCCTTGCGATTCCGCTCTAAATTCCTGACGTTGGAGCCACAGTTGGTCCAAGCTGTTTGTACAGTGGGGTGCCCACTGGGAGGCTCTGTGCACCCTATAGCCCCTGTAAGCTGTGTGTACAGTTGGTTGATATAAGTGGGGTGCCCACAGGGAGGCTCTGTGCACCCTATAGCCCCTGTAAGCTGTGTGTACAGCTGGTTGATATAAGTGGGGTGCCCACAGGGAGGCTCTGTGCACCCTATAGCCCCTGTAAGCTGTGTGTACAGTTGGTTGATCTCACTGAGGTGCTCACTGGGAGGCTCTGTGCACCCTATAGCCCCTGTAAGCTGTGTGTACAGTCGGTTGATCTCAGTGGGGTGCCCACTGGGAGGCTCTGTGCACCCTATGGCCCCTGTAAGCTGTGTGTACGGTCAGTTGATCTCAGTGGGATGCCCACAGGGAGGCTCTGTGCACCCTATGGCCCCTGTAAGCTGTGTGTACAGTCGGTTGATCTCAGTGGGGTGCCCACTGGGAGGCTCTGTGCACCCTGTAGCCCCTGTAAGCTGTGTGTACAGTTAGTTGATATTATTGGGGTGCCCACTGGGAGGCTCTATGCACCCTATAGCCCCTGTAAGCTGTGTGTACAGTCGGTTGATCTCAGTGGGGTGCCCACTGGGAGGCTCTGTGCACCCTATAGCCCCTGTAAGCTGTGTGTACAGATGGTTGATATAAGTGGGGTGCCCACTGGGAGGCTCTGTGCACCCTATAGCCCCTGTAAGCTGTGTGTACAGTTGGTTGATATTAGTGGGGTGCCCACTGGGAGGCTCTGTGCACCCTATAGCCCCTGTAAGCTGTGTGTACAGTTGGTTGATATTAGTGGGGTGCCCACTGGGAGGCTCTGTGCACCCTATAGCCCCTGTAAGCTGTGTGTACAGTCAGTTGATATTAGTGGGGTGCCCACTGGGAGGCTCTGTGCACCCTATAGCCCCTGTAAGCTGTGTGTACAGTCGGTTGGTTGATATTAGTGGGGTGTCCGCTGGGAGGCTCTGTGCACCCTATAGCCCCTGTAAGCTGTGTGTACAGTCGGTTGATCTCAGTGGGGTGCCCACTGGGAGGCTCTGTGCACCCTATAGCCCCTGTAAGCTGTGTGTACAGTCGGTTGGTTGATATTAGTGGGGTGTCCGCTGGGAGGCTCTGTGCACCCTATAGCCCCTGTAAGCTGTGTGTACAGTCGGTTGATCTCAGTGGGGTGCCCACTGGGAGGCTCTGTGCACCCTATAGCCCCTGTAAGCTGTGTGTACAGTCGGTTGGTTGATATTAGTGGGGTGCCCACTGGGAGGCTCTGTGCACCCTATAGCCCCTGTAAGCTGTGTGTACAGTCGGTTGATCTCAGTGGGGTGTCCGCTGGGAGGCTCTGTCCACCCTATAGCCCCTGTAAGCTGTGTGTACAGTCGTTTGATATAAGTGGGGTGCCCACTGGGAGGCTCTGTGCACCCTATAGCCCCTGTAAGCTGTGTGTACAGTCGGTTGATCTCAGTGGGGTGCCCACTGGGAGGCTCTGTCCACCCTATAGCCCCTGTAAGCTGTGTGTACAGTTGGTTGATCTCAGTGGGGTGCCCGCTGGGAGGCTCTGTGCACCCTATGGCCCCTGTAAGCTGTGTGTACAGTTGGTTGATATTAGTGGGGTGCCCACTGGGAGGCTCTGTGCATCCTATAGCCCCTGTAAGCTGTGTGTACAGTTGGTTGATATTAGTGGGGTGCCCACTGGGAGGCTCTGTGCACCCTATAGCCCCTGTAAGCTGTGTGTACAGTCAGTTGATATTAGTGGGGTGCCCACTGGGAGGCTCTGTGCACCCTATAGCCCCTGTAAGCTGTGTGTACAGTTAGTTGATATTATTGGGGTGCCCACTTGGAGGCTCTGTGCACCCTATAGCCCCTGTAAGCTGTGTGTACAGTCGGTTGGTTGATATTAGTGGGGTGTCCGCTGGGAGGCTCTGTGCACCCTATAGCCCCTGTAAGCTGTGTGTACAGTCGGTTGATCTCAGTGGGGTGCCCACTGGGAGGCTCTGTGCACCCTATAGCCCCTGTAAGCTGTGTGTACAGTCGGTTGATCTCAGTGGGGTGTCCGCTGGGAGGCTCTGTGCACCCTATAGCCCCTGTAAGCTGTGTGTACAGTCGGTTGATCTCAGTGGGGTGCCCACTGGGAGGCTCTGTGCACCCTATAGCCCCTGTAAGCTGTGTGTACAGTCGGTTGGTTGATATTAGTGGGGTGCCCACTGGGAGGCTCTGTGCACCCTATAGCCCCTGTAAGCTGTGTGTACAGTCGGTTGATCTCAGTGGGGTGTCCGCTGGGAGGCTCTGTCCACCCTATAGCCCCTGTAAGCTGTGTGTACAGTCGGTTGATATAAGTGGGGTGCCCACTGGGAGGCTCTGTGCACCCTATATCCCCTGTAAGCTGTGTGTACAGTCGGTTGATCTCAGTGGGGTGCCCACTGGGAGGCTCTGTCCACCCTATAGCCCCTGTAAGCTGTGTGTACAGTTGGTTGATCTCAGTGGGGTGCCCGCTGGGAGGCTCTGTCCATCCTATAGCCCCTGTAAGCTGTGTGTACAGTTGGTTGATCTCAGTGGGGTGCCCGCTGGGAGGCTCTGTCCACCCTATAGCCCCTGTAAGCTGTGTGTACAGTTGGTTGATATTAGTGGGGTGCCCACTGGGAGGCTCTGTGCACCCTCTAGCCCCTGTAAGCTGTGTGTACAGTTGGTTGATCTCAGTGGGGTGTTCGCTGGGAGGCTCTGTCCACCCTATAGCCCCTGTAAGCTGTGTGTACAGTTGGTTGATATTAGTGGGGTGCCCACTGGGAGGCTCTGTGCACCCTCTAGCCCCTGTAAGCTGTGTGTACAGTTGGTTGATCTCAGTGGGAGGCTCTGCCCACCCTATAGCCCCTGTAAGCTGTGTGTACAGCTGGTTGATCTCAGTGGGGTGCCCACTGGGAGGCTCTGTGCTCCCTATAGCCCCTGTAAGCTGTGTGTACAGTTGGTTGATATTAGTGGGGTGCCCACTGGGAGGCTCTGTGCACCCTATAGCCCCTGTAAGCTGTGTGTACAGTTAGTTGATATTATTGGGGTGCCCACTTGGAGGCTCTGTGCACCCTATAGCCCCTGTAAGCTGTGTGTACAGTTGGTTGATCTCAGTGGGGTGCCCACTGGGAGGCTCTGTGCACCCTATAGCCCCTGTAAGCTGTGTGTACAGTTGGTTGATATAAGTGGGGTGCCCACTGGGAGGCTCTGTGCACCCTATAGCCCCTGTACGCTGTGTGTACATGCATGGAGGTTGGTAGCCATCCACCTTCAGAATTACTCTGACAGCCAAGGACGTAATTGTTGTAAAACAAGCTGACAATTATCTCCTCCGCAGCGAACCCCGACACAGTGATTAGAGCCACGATTTGCGGAGAACAATAGAGAGGTGGAAGGGAGCAGGATGCTGTAAAAGTCCGGAGTAAGATTCCCATTGCCTTTGAAGAGTTAAGTGCTTTATAATGTTAAATACAATCTATTTACCATGGTTGTTATGGCAGCTGCTAAATGCTCGCTCTTACAGTGGCTTCAGGCAGAACGTGGAATGGTATATTTGTCAATGAACAGAAAGCATGTTTGATGAGGACTTCATTAGTGAAATATTGAAATAATCCATTTTACACTGGCAGCCCTGAGTATACTTTTATGCAGATTAAACACGCTTTAGGGGGACGAAACGAAGATTTGGGGATCCTTGGGAAAATTCAGCATTTCCAAGAGAAAAACAAATGAAATAGCTGGTTTCAAGGTGGAAGATTAGGGAATAGAAAGTAAATTATCTGGCTGGGGAGTGCCCACTGCGATCAGTGGGTTTTGGGGAGACAAACAGATATTTCCCTGACTTCCAGTCCGCTGCGGACGTTTTGTCTTGTTATTTGACATTTTCAGAGATGGGACAGGCTTCGGACACATGGGACACCCTTCTTGGCTAGATCACTGCAGAAAGATGGCGTCACTGGAGATGGGCACTGGTGGAATGTGGAGGACAATGGTGGCCGGCGGCTCGGGCCTGGATGGAGCCAGTGATGAAAGGGAGGACATCTCTCCCAAAGAACGTCTTTTCTCAAACTTTCTCTGCATTTATTTCGAGCTTTGGAATCGATTCAGCAAATCTTGTTTGATTCCAGCCCTGAAAATGGACTTTATGTGCAACACGTTGTGTTTTGTTCTGTTGTAGATCATTAATAATGCTACTTCATTAACCAGCAAAGCAGACAACTAAACGCTAATGGACAGAGCTGCAGGAGCCTCAGGCTCGACACGCCATTAGTCAATGGAAGGATGTGCCTAGTGGTGCCTTAGGGTTAGTCAGGTGCCCCAGGGTTATTGGAGGCTGGCAAACAGCAGTCACATCAAAATTCAGCCATTAAGAGCTTTACAAAGAGCTGACAGGTCTCTGACATGTTCCTGTATAGGAAGAGGGATTATTGGCTAAAAAACAGCATAACAATACATTGTAATATATAAAATGTAATAAATATATGCACGTTGTGCTGTTACTTTCCATGGATTGTTCTGAGATTCTCTTACATTTTAAGGCTTATTCTATTACTTTCTATAGCGTGTTACTTTGTTTAGTTTGTTACCTTTTTTAGTTTGTTCTATAAGCGCCATAATGGCGGTGCAGCACGAGAGCAGTGATACTGCAAAAGCCTGTTACTGGATCCCCATTTTTAATGGCCCTGTCAGAGATAAAGAGTAATAGCTTTAGGTTTAGGTTTGGAGTAATGGGAATGGTTAAAGTCTATGATTAGGTTGGGGTACTATACATGTGTGTCAGTGATATGTAGCTGCACCTACACTCAGTTTTGATGTTGGGGTACATGTCAGGGTCCCCAGATATTCATTGCTGGTTGTAACATTGTAACTGGCGATGTAATGATACTGATGGCATGGGACTATGATTAAACCATCTACAGCCGTGGCGGTTATTTTATGAGAAACGTCAATGTTTTAATATTCTTAAAGCACGCCTCTAGTAACAATTAAACGTATGGCCACTACAGGCACGTCCTCCTTAAGATCTTTGATTTTATAGGTTTTTCATATTTGGTGACATCACCCACAGCTGACATCACATACAGCTTCATTTCGACGCAGAGGCCCAATGTGTCTCTTCACTGGACAAAAGTCATCAAATGATATCTTCATTAAACGAGGACTGCCCAGAGCTGGAATAAAGGTACGTTTTATGATTATATTTTTCTAATTTTCTTATAACAAGAGGTGTCAGACATCTAAATAAAATAGAATAATCTAACGTTTAAAATAAATACACGTATATTGTAGCGGATTGGTACCGGGCTGTCCCACGACATGTATGAGAATAAGTGTATTTGGTCATATGGCTGGTTTAATGTGTATGTACATGTATAGAAAGCATGGTATCCGGGTATAATGACAGTTAAATGTATGTAAAAATTGTATTCCTCTAGTTGTTCGGTAGAATCATTCAAATAAAACAAGGGAATGAAACTACCGAACAACCAGACCACCCAGGAATGAGTGTGCCTCCAATTACCGTTTGCAACAATGTTGCAAACAGGTAATTGACAATCAGTGCAGTGTGGTCTTTGTCCTCTGGGTGGCCGCCATTCGGGAAACAAACACGTGGCGGCGGCCATCTTAAACTACCGAACAGCGGTGTTTTGCCGTCGAGTGTCTGGAACTAAAATCGGACACTTGACTAGGCAAACACCGCTGAGACCTCCATACTTCCAGAAATTCGTATGGAAACTACCGAATGACCCGCCGTTCGGTAGAAAGAGCCCCATAAACAAGGGAATTCATTCAAACCCTCTCCAGGCTCTATAACACAGGCAATTCGCCTGTTTTCATTCCCTTGTTTGTGACCGACCGCAGGGCCAAAATGCATGGAACTGTTTTCGGATACTTTACCCATGCGGTCGGTCAAATCTTTGGAACCCCATATCTCACGACCCATTCATCCGAATGGGCTAATTTTTAAGTATGTTGGTCCCCCAGAATAGAGCTATCTGGGGATGTTGGATTTGTGGATGTACCCCAAGTATTTAGGGTACATCCAAAACTCGGGGAAAACTGTGTACACAATAAGGGGATTATGATGCTAGAGGAGGGGAGGAGATCTGTGGGAGGTTACTACTTAGAGATTGGATAATGTCTTAAGTGATAGAACCTCCTCCCTTGCATGGGAGAGGGCTTTATAAGGAACTGTGGAATAAAGCTTGTCAGACTACTCCTGAAACTGTGTGTCGTCCAGTTATTGGGATTGCGATGGGGATACTGCTGTATTACTTTACCTGCTGGAAACCTTGCCTGTGGACTTAACATCACCTTGTTCCTGAGCCTCACTGGAATCTCTAGTGGAGAATAGCTGTGCAAGATCGGCTCTCCGCTACATTGGTTGGCAGCGCTGGGATCCAAACTCACAGAGGAACAAGCGTAAATGGAGTACGGATGGAGATTGATTTTTCTGCGCTAAAACGCTCCACGCTAAAGGACCTCCTAGAGGCAAGGGGTATACAAGCCAGCAATAAGAAGAAAGCAGTACTTGTTACAGAACTCATGGCAGAGTACAGAATGGAGGGCGATTCAGTTCCGGCACAGAGGGAGCCGGGAGGAACACCACAAGGATCGGAATTCCAGAGGCAGGTTCAGTTCAGGCTATCCTTTTATGGGGAAAACCCCCCAACAGAAATTGTTACCAGGACAATGGCCGAGGTACAAGAATTCATCCTAAGGACACAAGCACCAGAACAAAGCTCTGCAATTAATGTGCCACAGGAAGGTAAGCCTAAAATACCATACCAGGCTTTTAAAACATATGTGGAGGCAGAGGAAGATATAGACGCTTTCCTGCAAGACTTTGAAAGACTGTGTGCACTGCATAAAATTAACGCAGAGGACTGGGTACCTATTTTGGCCGGAAGGTTAACCGGGAGGGCAGCAGAGGCATATCGGACTGTACCTAATGACGAAATAAGGAATTACAGTAAAGTGAAAGAAATTATACTCGCCAGGTATGCTATAACACCCGAGGCATACCGGCGGAGGTTCCGGGATCTAAAGAAAACAGAGAAGGACTCGCACGCAGAGTGGGCATGCCGATTACAGGGGGCAGCGCTCGGGTGGGTGCAAGCTAGCAAGGCACGTTCTATGGAGGATGTAATACAAATGTTGCTGATGGAGCAGTTCTATGAGGGAGTAACCAATGAGGTCCAGGAATGGGTAAGGGACAGAAACCCTACTTCCCTTACCGAGGCGGCTAGGAAAGCGGATGACTACCTGGATGCACGCAGGTCACAAAAACCTGCAGCTCCAAAAGCAACCTTTAAAACATTCGGGGGAAACAACTACACCCCAGCTCCACCGAGACCGCTACCACCACCTCCACCACCCGCTGCACAGCCCCGGTTCCGACAACCCACCGCTGGCCCCTGTCATCACTGCCAGAAGTGGGGACATTATAAAAGGGAATGCCCACAGCTACGGGACCGTTCCACCTGGATTCGTCCAGGCCCACCTCCACCCAGGGCGGCCGCAGCCCACCACTACCAGGACCTAGTCACCACCCCATATGGTTCCGCAGTCCCCATTACTACTGTGGAACAATGGGAGGTACTGCACGAGGCAGATCCGGTCCAGGCCAATGTGGATAATCTACGGCACCATCGACAGACGGTATATCTGAATGGTACAGCAGTCCGGGGATTACGAGATTCGGGAGCCACCATCACTTTGGTACAGAGCCACCTGATTTCAGATCAGGCAAAACTGAACAAAACTGTTGCCGTCCGGGTAGCTGGGGGAGCAGTGTACCGGCTACCTACAGCAAGGGTACATTTACATTGGGGAGCGGGGGCAGGGGAAGTGGAGGTGGGGTTGATGCCACATTTACCGGCGGAGGTTTTATTGGGGAACGATCTGGGGAGGCTCACTTCTGCTTTTGAGCCCCAGTCACCCACCACAGGAGAGGTCAACCCTGTAGTCACCCGACAACAGGCCCGCACCCAGGACCACAACACACTGCCGGAGGTCCAGGTAAGCAACCCTACCCCCCCTCTAGAATGTGTCCCCTGGGCTCCACCTAATGAATTTGTAGCTGAAGTCGCAACAGACCCCACGCTTCAGGTGTATAGGGACAAGGTTGGCACGGGTTCCCCCAGGGCGGAGGGAGAGAAGTTTATCTGGGATAAACAACTTTTATACAGGGAAACAACCAAACAGATTACGGGGTTAGACCCGATAGCGAGGAGACAATTAGTGGTACCACAGCGGTACCGGGCTGAATTACTCCGGATAGCGCATGATATTCCGCTATCCGGACATCTAGGGGTTAGTCGCACCAGGTACAGACTAACCCAGAGTTTCTTCTGGCCAGGGATTAGCCAGGAAGTACGCAGATATTGCACGACTTGCGATACCTGCCAGAGAGTGGGAAAAAGGGGGGATCGCAGGAAGGCTAAACTTCACCCCTTACCCATAATAGAGGAACCTTTTAGCCGAATAGCGGTGGATCTGATAGGCCCCCTCAATAAAGTTAGCCCGTCAGGAAAACGGTATATTTTAACGGTCGTAGATTATGCCACCAGGTATCCAGAGGCAGTGGCTCTGACCAACATCCACGCTGAGACGGTCGCGGATGCCCTCATGCGGATATTCTCCCGGATGGGATTACCCAGGGAGATTATCTCGGATCAGGGTACCCAGTTTACCGCAGAATTCACCCAACACCTCTGGAGGATCTGTGGCATTAAGCCTATTATCAGCGCCCCTTACCACCCCCAGACGAACGGGCTCTGCGAACGATTCAATGGTACCTTGAAGCAGATGCTCCGAACCTTCGCAGAGACCCACAAGGACTGGGAACGATTCCTGCCGCACCTCCTATTTGCATACCGGGAGGTGCCGCAGGAATCCACAGGGTTCTCCCCGTTTGAATTATTGTTTGGAAGGAGGGTCCGAGGCCCATTGGATCTTATTAGAGAGCATTGGGAGGGAGACCGGAGCACAGATGGCACTCCCATCCTACCATATGTGTTGGCCTTTCGGGACCGCCTAGAAGCGTTGACCAAGACGGTACGGGAAAACCTTCAGGAGGCCCAGACCCGCCAGCGTACATGGTATGATCGGGGAGCCAGGGACCGTAGCTTTCAGGTCGGGCAGAAGGTACTAATTTTAAAACCTGTCCGACATGATAAGTTACAGGCCGCCTGGCAGGGCCCATATAAGGTGGTGGAGCAAAGATGCGATACCACCTATATTATCGGCCCCTGCACAGGGACTGGGGGGCGACGCATGCTCCATGTGAACATGCTGAAGCCCTACCACGAGCGTACTGAGGAGGTAACCGCCATCTGTGCCCCTATCACGGAAGAGTTTGACAGCTTACCCCTCCCCGATTTGCTGGGGGATGGGCAGCTGTCCGGAGATTTAGGGGAGGTTACGCTGGGAGATCGGCTGAGCCCACAGGAGCGGATCGAGGTACAGCAACTATTGGAAGAGAAACGCGACACGTTCTCTAATGTACCTGGATACACGCCTCTGGCAACTCACCGGGTCGAGACCCCAGGGCAACTACCCATGCGCCAGACGCCATACCGCATTCCAGAAGCGGTACGGGCAAACATGCGTAAGGAGATCGACGAAATGCTCCAACTGGGGGTGATTGAACCCTCAGACAGTCCTTGGGCATCTCCTGTAGTCCTCGTACCAAAGCGAGACGGTACGACCCGCTTCTGCGTGGACTATAGGAGATTGAACGAGAAGACTGTATCTGACGCCTATCCGATGCCCCGGATAGACGAGTTACTGGACAGAATGGCCAGGGGCCAATACCTCACCACTATTGACTTGTGTAAAGGGTATTGGCAAATCCCCCTGGCCCCAGATGCCATCCCGAAGTCGGCCTTTGTCACCCCATTTGGCTTGTACCAGTTTAAGGTCATGCCATTTGGGATGAAAAACGCCCCAGCCACCTTCCAAAGGATGGTGGATCGACTCCTAGATGGATTCCAGGACTATACATGTGCCTACCTGGACGATATTGCTATTTTTAGCAATACGTGGCAGGAACACTTAGCTCACATCGGAGCTGTACTAGATAGGATAAGGGAAGCAGGTCTGACCTTGAAGCCGGCCAAGTGTAGTATCGGCATGGCTGAGGTACAATACCTGGGACATAGAGTAGGGTGCGGTAAACAAAAACCCGAACCCGCCAAAGTAGAGGCTGTAGCCCAGTGGCCCACCCCTAGGACTAAGACCCAGGTTTTAGCGTTTCTAGGGACAGCAGGGTATTACCGGAAGTTTGTTCCCAATTATAGCGCCCTGGCCAAACCCCTCACTGACCTGACCCGTAAGAACCTTCCCCGCCAAGTAAACTGGACCCCGGAGTGTGAGCAGGCATTCCAACAATTGAAAAATGCACTGATAAATGCCCCTGTCTTGGCAGCTCCCAATCCAACTAAACGTTTTTTTGTTCACACAGACGCTTCTATGTTTGGATTGGGGGCAGTACTGAGTCAAGTCGGGGCCGATGGCGGGGAACATCCAGTGGCTTACATCAGTCGCAAACTGTTACCTCGAGAAGTAAGCTACGCCGCCATCGAAAAGGAATGCCTGGCTGTGGTGTGGGCCCTAAAGAAGCTACAACCCTATTTATATGGACAGCCCTTTTCCTTGCTCACGGATCACAACCCGTTAGTCTGGCTGAACCGGGTGGCTGGAGACAACGCCAGGCTGCTGCGCTGGAGTTTGGCGCTACAGCCTTTTGACTTTAATATCCAGTACCGGCCGGGTAAGCAGAATGGAAATGCTGACGGGTTGTCAAGACAAACTGACTTAGAGAAATGATCCGTGAGCCCCCGGACATCCCCAAGCCGATCCGTGTTGGATCAGACTGTGTATGCCGGCTTGTGGGCAAGGGGGAGCAGTGTAGCGGATTGGTACCGGGCTGTCCCACGACATGTATGAGAATAAGTGTATTTGGTCATATGGCTGGTTTAATGTGTATGTACATGTATAGAAAGCATGGTATCCGGGTATAATGACAGTTAAATGTATGTAAAGAATTGTATTCCTCTAGTTGTTCGGTAGAATCATTCAAATAAAACAAGGGAATGAAACTACCGAACAACCAGACCACCCAGGAATGAGTGTGCCTCCAATTACCGTTTGCAACAATGTTGCAAACAGGTAATTGACAATCAGTGCAGTGTGGTCTTTGTCCTCTGGGTGGCCGCCATTCGGGAAACAAACACGTGGCGGCGGCCATCTTAAACTACCGAACAGCGGTGTTTTGCCGTCGAGTGTCTGGAACTAAAATCGGACACTTGACTAGGCAAACACCGCTGAGACCTCCATACTTCCAGAAATTCGTATGGAAACTACCGAATGACCCGCCGTTCGGTAGAAAGAGCCCCATAAATAAGGGAATTAATTCAAACCCTCTCCAGGCTCTATAACACAGGCAATTCGCCTGTTTTCATTCCCTTGCTTGTGACCGACCGCAGGGCCAAAATGCATGGAACTGTTTTCGGATACTTTACCCATGCGGTCGGTCAAATCTTTGGAACCCCATATCTCACGAACCATTCATCCGAATGGGCTAATTTTTAAGTATGTTGGTCCCCCAGAATAGAGCTATCTGGGGATGTTGGATTTGTGGATGTACCCCAAGTATTTAGGGTACATCCAAAACTCGGGGAAAACTGTGTACACAATAAGGGGATTATGATGCTAGAGGAGGGGAGGAGATCTGTGGGAGGTTACTACTTAGAGATTGGATAATGTCTTAAGTGATAGAACCTCCTCCCTTGCATGGGGAGAGGGCTTTATAAGGAACTGTGGAATAAAGCTTGTCAGACTACTCCTGAAACTGTGTGTCGTCCAGTTATTGGGATTGCGATGGGGATACTGCTGTATTACTTTACCTGCTGGAAACCTTGCCTGTGGACTTAACATCACCTTGTTCCTGAGCCTCACTGGAATCTCTAGTGGAGAATAGCTGTGCAAGATCGGCTCTCCGCTACATATATGTTCTATTACTTTTAAGTGACGCCCCTCTACCATAATGGGTCATTTCCATGAGAAGACGTGATTGGTGGTTTTTCTTTTATGAGGGAAATAAAGATCATTTGACAAAAAAATGGCACGATTGCCCCGATGCACTTAGGGAAATCTAATTTGTCTTCATTAGACTCTTCAGAAAAATATAAACACAGACTCAGCGCTCTTCCCAAACCTGTAAACTCCTCAAAGTGCTTTTACCATGTAGAGAATGTTCTGATTTCCATTAGCGAGCAGCAATTAATGAGATAAATCATTGTTAAGATCAAAAAAATATCCAGCTCCTATAGTGTTCACAAATAAAAACAGACTGCTACAAATTTCTATTGTGACGGTTATTTCCAGGGAATTTAATTTGAAAACATCCAGTTCGTAAAATGGATATGAAGTCACATGACGAATGACCTCACAGGAACGAGAGCGCCCGCGCAGTAAATATATCTGAATAGCCCACAAAGCAGTGTGTTACTCTCTCCCATACCAATAATAATAATAACATGGAGTGTTTCTCTGACTTACGGCATGACCGAGTAAGAGGCTGGCGAGTGGAGTTCAGTTTGGAAGGATGGAGCACAATTGGTTCTGTTTCCGCCAGTATTATCACAGTTTCACACGGATGGCGTCATGGCACACCATGCAGGGTCTTGGCGTATTCTGGCAACTTGTCTCATATGAAGCATTGAGGAACAGATGTCGTTCAATAGGCGCCTGGAACCTCTTGGTCTTTACTTTTTTTTTTAAAGAGCATCAGGCAAACTAGACCTGTCTGTATTGTGTTTATCAATTTACAGGTAACCAATGCAGGGAGTGCAGAATGGGGGAAAAATACAACAAGATTATGTTCTGATTGGTTAGTAACCTGGGTGATGTAGAATAAGAGTGCATTCTGATTGAAGAGTGTCTTCTGGTTAGTAACCTCAGCAGCATGTGACAATAGTGCGATCTGATTGGTTCATAACCTGGCCAGCATGTGATAAGAGTGCGTTCTGATTGGTTCATAACCTGGCCGACATGTGATAAGAGTGCGTTCTGATTGGTTCATAACTTGGCCGACATGTGACAATAGTGCAATCTGATTGGTTCATAACCTGGCCAGCATGTGACAAGAGTGCATTCTGATTGGTTCATAACCTGGCCGACATGTGATAAGAGTGCATTTTGATTGGTTCATAACCTGGCCGACATGTGACAAGAGTGCGTTCTGATTGGTTCATAACCTGGCCAACATGTGATAAGAGTGCGTTCTGATTGGTTCATAACCTGGCCAACATGGGATAAGAGTGCGTTCTGATTGGTTCATAATAGGCCGACATGTGATAAGAGTGCGATCTGATGGTTCATAACCTGGCCAACATGTGACAAGAGTGCATTCTGATTGGTTCATAACCTGGCCAACATGTGATAAGAGTGCGTTCTGATTGGTTCATAACCTGGCCAACATGTGACAAGAGTGCGTTCTGATTGGTTCAGAACCTGGTCAACATGTGATAAGAGTGCATTCTGATTGGTTCATAACCTGGCCAACATGTGACAAGAGTGCGTTCTGATTGGTTCAGAACCTGGCCAACATGTGATAAGAGTGCGTTCTGATTGGTTCATAACCGGGCCAACATGTGATAAGAGTGCGTTCTGATTGGTTCATAACCTGGCCAACATGTGATAAGAGTGCGTTCTGATAGGTTCATAACCTGGCCAACATGTGATAAGAGTGTGTTCTGATTGGTTCATAACCTGGCCAACATGTGATAAGAGTGTGTTCTGATTGGTTCATAACCTGGCCGACATGTGATAATAGTGCGTTTTGATTGGTTCATAACCTGGCCGACATGTGACAAGAGTGCGTTCTGATTGGTTCATAACCTGGCCAACATGTGATAAGAGTGCGTTCTGATTGGTTCATAACCTGGCCAACATGTGATAAGAGTGCGTTCTGATTGGTTCATAACCTCAGCAGCATGTCACAAGAGTGCGTTCTGATTGGTTCATAACCTGGCCGACATGTGATAAGTGGGCGTTCTGATTTATTCATAACCTGGCCGACATGTGATAAGAGTGCGTTCTGATTGGTTCATAACCTGGCCAACATGTGATAAGAGTGCGTTCTGATTGGTTCATAACCTGGCCAACATGTGATAAGAGTGTGTTCGGATTGGTTCATAACCTGGCCAACATGTGATAAGAGTGCGTTCTGATTGGTTCATAACCTGGCCAGCATGTGATAAGAGTGCGTTCTGATTGGTTCATAACCTGGCCAACATGGGATAAGAGTGCATTCTGATTGGTTCATAACCTAGCCAGCATGTGATAAGAGTGTGTTCTGATTGGTTCATAACCTAGCCAGCATGTGATAAGAGTGTGTTCTTATTGGTTCATAACCTGGCCAACATGTGATAAGAGTGCGTTCTCATTGGTTCATAACCTGGCCAGCATGTGATAAGAGTGCGTTCTCATTGGTTCATAACCTGGCCAGCATGTGATAAGAGTGCGTTTTGATTGATTCATAACCTGGCCAACATGTGATAAGAGTGCATTCTGATTGGTTTATAACCTAGCCAGCATGTGATAAGAGTGCGTTCTGATTGGTTCATAACCTGGCCGACATGTGACAAGAGTGCGTTCTGATTGGTTTAATAACCTGGCCAACATGTGATAAGAGTGCGTTCTGATTGGTTCATAACCTCAGCAGCATGTGACAAGAGTGCGTTCTGATTGGTTCATAACCTGGCCAACATGTGATAAGAGTGCGTTCTGATTGGTTCATAACCTCAGCAGCATGTGACAAGAGTGCGTTCTGATTGGTTCATAACCTGGCCGACATGTGATAAGTGGGCGTTCTGATTGGTTCATAACCTGGCCGACATGTGATAAGTGGGCGTTCTGATTGATTCATAACCTGGCCGACATGTGATAAGAGTGCGTTCTGATTGGTTCATAACCTGGCCAACATGTGATAAGAGTGCGTTCTGATTGGTTCATAACCTGGCCGACATGTGATAAGAGGGCGTTCTGATTGATTCATAACCTAGCCAGCATGTGATAAGAGTGCGTTCTGATTGGTTCATAACCTGGCCGACATGTGATAAGAGGGCGTTCTGATTGATTCATAACCTAGCCAGCATGTGATAAGAGTGCGTTCTAATTGATTCATAACCTAGCCAGCATGTGATAAGAGTGCGTTCTGATTGGTTCATAACCTGGCCAGCATGTGATAAGAGTGCATTCTGATTGGTTCATAACCTGGCCAGCATGTGATAAGAGTGCATGGGCTATGTGAGCTAGTAGGGGGGAGGTCTTACCTCAGTGCCACTTGGGATTCGGGCCAGCAAACAGCTTCCCGCCTGCCCACCCCGTGTAAGATTAGTTAGTCACATAGAGTTACGACACTCACCGCCAGGTAGATGAAGGCGCCGTTAAGTAAATAATCCCCTTCTCCAGAAATGCAGATTTAATCCAGCCGATCGTCAAAACTCCCGAACGGAGCATACGAACGCGGCAACTCCCGATCAGCAATTCAGTCGAACTCCTTCCACAGCTAGAAATAACGAAAGTACTGTCCCAATAATAAATCCCTCCACAAACGAGACCAAGCTCCGTCTTGAAGGTCAAACAGGAATGTGTTTAATGGGGGCTACCTGCCCGGTATTTATGCAGGTCTCCACAAGGTGGACACTCCCCTAGTGGACCTTGTGGAAGACTGTAAAACATATTGGATAGTAGCCAATCGCAGTGGCTTCAACATAAGCCCTTCCCATCTTACCCATAAATCCTTCTTCTCTATCCCGGAGATAATTAGGAAGAAACCTAATTATCTCCCAGGATAGAGACAATCACCATTTTAAAACACAATAAGAAAAATACAGTAAAATACATAACTGAAGAAATACCGAATGAATATGGTTCGTGTAACGTATCCCCAGATAGCCTGGATCTGAGTGCATATTTCTACCGAATAGCGCTCAGACCCGATGTACCTAGTTCAATCGCCATGGAGTCAAAGTCTTTCACAAGTCCTTCGGCATACGAATGACTCCATGAGACGGCTATCTGGGTAAAGTCCATACGAATGTTAGAAACTCCCGAACTGAGCGGTGTTCGTACGCCTCGACAAAATAGAAGGCGGGCGGCGACTTCCAGCGGTGTTCGGTAGATAAAGTGTCAGTTTTTAGTTCCATAGGATTTGCACCGAACACCGCTGATTCTCCTCGTGTCCCAAAATGGACGCCGCCTCGTGGTCGGCATACGAACGACGACCACCCGTACGAATGGAATGGAGAGGTTAACCACAACGTTCTAATTGAGGCCAAGAGGTTAACCAGCAGCACACTTCTCTCCTGGGTGGCCGTTTGTTCGGTAGTTTCAATCGGTATTCCAGCATCATACGAACAGGGGCATACGGACAGGAAATCCAGCGAACATAAAGGCAAACAGACGAACCAGCAATGTAAGTCTATACAGATGGATCTGTCACACATAGTATTATTGAGGGTATGTCCTTGCCAATTAAGTTTGGTTATGTTTAAGGATGGAGTAAGTTCATTATGTTTGCAGGTCTCAACCTCCCCTGCTTCAAAGGTTTAACGTTAGGTTGCCTGAGGTCTCGTGCCTATCGAGTGTGTATAAGGTCGGCTGATGGCAGGCATTGGAAGATATGATTTTTATGACGAGGGGGGAGGTGAGAGGAAGTGGTGATTAGGAACCACTGTATGTTTATTGGCAAGGACGGTTGGGTCTCTGTATAGCACTGTATGTTGAGTTATATATGTATATATGTTAATTTATGATTATTTATTTATAACAATTTTGTTACAGAAAAGAAGAGTTTAATAAAGGAAGTTATGGATGTGTTATACAGTAATTTATTTATGTTATGATAAATGCTGTGGCCTGTTCATCCATACTACGTTGTCTGTCGTTATTGGGGGGTTGAATTGGGTTAGTTATGTTTATGTGGCATCGTAATTCCCCACTACGTACATACATGTTTTTTTACAAATAATTACAGAACAATGACATCTATTTTTGGTCATAGATTTTCTCTTTAAATATTCATGTAGTGATATAGTTTATTTCATATGAGCATTTATTGGTTTTTGTAGGTATTTATTTTGATATTTGTTTATTAGTGAGACAGAGCCAAGAAGGAGGGCAAGGGCAAGTTATTGCTTGACTGTAGGTGAGAAGGGGATTTGCCCAGATTGTTTAAAAGGCTCTTCTAAGAACGCAGCCAATCCTACGTGCGGCGGGATGGCCCAAGAAACCATTGTAGTTAGACACGAAGTCCATGGCGCTCAGAGCTAGCAGATGTTTTATCTTATATAAAGTGTGCGCCATTCACCCCATGACGGATAGGATCCTCCGTCTCTGAAGGTCTACAGATCATTCCCCCAGTGGGGTGAAGAAGGTTCTAGTGAATCAAATCCCAAACACGCTATAGGGACAGTTAAGTTTCTGTGCTTGTTGCGGATCCAGCTGCTAAACATATATACAAACAATATATTTTCCCATTAAATACGCAATAAACTTACCTCGTGCCTGTGATTAATTATCTTGTATGAACTAGCTGGGGCACTTCTCTGCCTAATACATTACACCTGAAGCTCTCGTTACAAAGTCTGTGCCGGTGACGAGTGGATTTGTTGATTAAAGATACGGCTTGTTAATATTTTAATTTGTCGGCTTATTCACAAATGCGTGTGATAAAAAATAAATCACTTTGTTTCAATCCTCTTTAAAAGAGCGTCTGAACCTTAATGAGAACATGTTACTTAAATATTAACACCTGTCTCAGCGGCGTTATCGTCAGACAGCGACTTATAGCACGCTTGCTTTGTGCCTTTCATCTTCTAACCTAATGCTGAAAACAGTTAAAAGCCAGTTATGTGATTTAGAAAAGTTGACTACATGAAAGATCTGATGCATATCCCTTCAACACACACATTAAAACTTCCTTTAGATATCAGAGCACTTTTAAAATTGTCATTGTCACTTGTGGGCTCTAAATGGTTTTGTTTGTTAATTGATTGAATGGACTTACCTAATACTTACCTCTCTTCTCATTTTCGACTTCTGGCAGATAGGGCAGCACAGAGTTACTTTTTACTGTCACACTGACACACACACTGACACACACATTGACACACACTGACACACACACTGACAAACACATACACACACTGACAAACACATACACACACTGACACACACATTGACACACACTGACACACACATTGACACACACTGACACACACATTGACACACACTGACACACACACTGACATACACTGACAAACACACACACACACTGACACACACATTGACACACACTGACACACACATTGACACACACTGACACACACATTGACACACACAGACACACACACTGACATACACTGACAAACACACACACACACACACTGACAAAAACATTGACACACACTGACATACACTGACAAACACTGACACACATGTGATAAACAGACAATGAGAGACTCTGTGGATACCCTCGCCCATGTGCCATTAGAAGACGTGAGTATATATTACTTTTTCTCTGATTGATGAGACCTTATTTGAGCTCCAAGTTTTGCCCCATTTTGCCAGAAGCCAGTACTTGCTATAGTTTTCATTCTTTAAACTGCGTTGCATCGATGAAAGTCCAGTGCGATATATTATATTTTATAAATCCTATCTTTGCAATAATCTGAGGTATAATACCACTTTATTAAAAATAAACTACATCCACTATACACACACTGCATCCACTATATACACACTGCATCCACTATACACACACTGCATCCACTATACACACACTGCTTCCACTATACAATTACATTCACTGCATCCACTATACTCACACTGCACCCACCATACAACGACATACACTGCATCCACTACACACACACACACTACATCCAGTATACACACACACACACTACATCCAGTATACACACACTGCATCCACTATACACACACTGCATCCACTATACATCCACTGCATCCACTATACACACAGCACATCCACTATATATACACACTGCATCAACTATACACAAACTGCATCGACTATACACACATACTGCTTCCACTATACACACACTGCATCCACTATACACACACACACTGCTTCTACTATACACACACTGCATCCACTGCATCGACTATACACACACACTGCTTCCACTATACACACACTGCATCCACTATACACACACACTGCTTCCACTATACACACACTGCATCCACTATACACACACACTGCTTCTACTATACACACACTGCATCCACTGCATGCACTATACACACACACTGCTTCCACTATACACACACTGCATCCACTATACACACACTGTTTCTACTATACACACACTGCATCCACTGCATCCACTATACACACACTGCTTCCACTATACACACACTGCGTCCACTATACAATTACATTCACTGCATCCACTATATACACACTGCATCCACTATACTCACACTGCACCCACCATACAATGACATACACTGCATCCAGTATACACACACACACTACATCCAGTATACACACACACACACTACATCCCCTATACACACACTGCATCCATTATACACCCATACTGCATGCACTATACCCACACACTGCATCCACTATACACACACTGCATCCACTATACTCACACTGCACCCACCATACAACGACATACACTGCATCCACTACACACACACACACTACATCCAGTATACACACACACACTACATCCAGTATACACACACTGCATCCACTATACACACACTGCATCCACTATACATCCACTGCATCCACTATACACACAGTACATCCACTATATATACACACTGCATCAACTATACACAAACTGCATCGACTATACACACATACTGCTTCCACTATACACACACTGCATCCACTATACACACACACTGCTTCTACTATACACACACTGCATCCACTGCATCGACTATACACACACACTGCTTCCACTATACACACACTGCATCCACTATACACACACACTGCTTCCACTATACACACACTGCATCCACTATACACACACACTGCTTCTACTATACACACACTGCATCCACTGCATGCACTATACACACACACTGCTTCCACTATACACACACTGCATCCACTATACACACACACTGTTTCTACTATACACACACTGCATCCACTGCATCCACTATACACACACACTGCTTCCACTATACACACACTGCGTCCACTATACAATTACATTCACTGCATCCACTATATACACACTGCATCCACTATACTCACACTGCACCCACCATACAATGACATACACTGCATCCAGTATACACACACACACTACATCCAGTATACACACACACACTACATCCCCTATACACACACTGCATCCATTATACACCCATACTGCATGCACTATACCCACACACTGCATCCACTGCATCCACTATACAAACTATACACATACACACTATACATACGCACACACTGCTTCCAACATACAAACACACACTGCATCCATTATAGACACACGTACACAGCGGACCCTGTGGATGGACTTGAGGGGATCTGATGGTCATTGAGTTATTTACTGTTCTTTTTTATAGCTTGTTGAAGTTGCGTTAAAGATAACAGGGTGGTTTGTGTTTTCAGTTATGAAGGAGTTAGATTCACTGAAAGTTCTGTATTTGTTACCAGTTCTCGCACTGTATTTCTTGTAGGGGTGTATATTTTGCAGATTTATTCCAATGAAATGAAAGCTGAGACGTATTCAGCCCGCGCAGTTTATAGCAGCGCTGTACCCGTCAAACTTACCCAACCTCGATCGATTCTTTTTATCTCTCCGTCTCCTTCCTTTCTGTTCTGTTTTTCTTAAAATACATAAGGAAGAGTAAGGACTACTTTGCTTCATATAATTTCCTCCGCTTGAGAAAACTTGACAAAGAGCGAAACTTAAGGCAAGCTCCCCTTCCTTTGTCCAGACACATTTTCCCAGAATACTTACCTGCACACCATGTCCCTCGGGCCCTAATCTCGCAATCATTCAGTGTCTTACAGCGTTAGCCGACCAGTTCAACTTCTTCTCTTCTAGGTCTGCGAATAGGCGCCCAGCGTTATCAGCTAAGTATCCGTAACAACGCGTAGTGATGCAAAGGAAGGTGGAGACGCAATGTCACAGCCATGGTAAGGAAGATGGTGGCAGCTGAGATTAAGATCTGGAGCCAAATTGAAGTGAAAAATCGATGGTGACAAATTGGGGTAGATGCAAAACAAATACATTGTGAGACGGGGCAAAATAGGATTGAGGCGGGTTGACATAAAAAAAGGTTATGCCGTGACAGAGCCGCTTTAAACATGGTGTGTATTTTTATTTATTGTAGAAAGGATAATCTACAATGCCCTCACTGCTCGCTGAACCAGCGCGACCGCCAACACTGCCGTCTGTACTTCTAGATATCCTAAATTAAATTAAACGCAATCTGTACAGCGCCTGTAAACACAAGGTATCCTTATCATGTCATATCTGTGTGACTTTCTGGGTTAATCTGCCTCATCTCGTCTTAATTAACGGGCTCGGTATGATTTCATAGAATATCTATATAGATATCATATAATATCATATAATGGAAGCGCTTCACTTTACTACCTCTTCTTTTTCACCTTCCGTCCTATTAGCTTTTGTTTTTCTATTACTTGATATAGAACGCGGGAAAGCAGAAAATAAAGATGCAATTATTGTACGTTTTACAAAGTCTGTTTCATTTTCTCCCCAAAACAGTGTGTGCTGCTTGCTCGTCTTTTGGGGTCATCAGTCTTTTTTACGTGTATGAGATCAGTCTGCTGAAGAAAAGTCATGTGCATCCTCGGGCGAACATCAGTGAACATTTTCTGACGGACCGTGAAAGAACAAAGGATTCTGTAACAAGACTCTGGTCCCGTGACAAGGATTGGACTGTGACATTAACATTCTGTCTTTTGATAAACAATTCGCTAACTGTTACCTTATCACCGGCTGGGATGGCAAGATAAATTAATGACTCAGTTGAGGCTTATCGTATAATCTGTTTCATTTTTTAATGTGTTTAATAAATCTTTAACCATTAGTAGACCAGGGTGGTAATACATTGTTCTGAGATATTCAGCGCTTCCCATTTAAGATGAATTTAACGCAAAGCACCGTTCGGACATTATAGAGAATTTGCAGGAAAGATATTGTACGCACAGCTTTCATTGTAAGTCGTATAAACCAATGTAGGTTACATATTATTCGAGGGTATGCAGCGTATGATGGTTTACCAACTGTGTGCTGTGTGCGCCAAGTACATGCAGTGTGTGCTAATTGTGTGCAGTGTGTGCTTCCTGTGTGTCTGCTGGGAATGTCTGGAAGAAAGACAGTGTTTCTGTCATTTAATTGTTGAGGAAACTATCTCCAGTGTCAATCCCAATGCTTTAATAAATATGTAAATAGTTTGAGGGGTTTTCTAGTCTTATAGTCTTATTATATATAATAAAATAATTTGTATCATTGTCATAGAGCCAACAATATGTAACGTGGGAGCCTGGTGGGAAAGTCTGCAATATGAAATTACAGAAAAGGACAAAGGACGTAAATAATGAAATGTCAGCTCCTATGTTCAGATGACAGTTTGTACGAGTTTTAAACCATAAATCCTTAAGGGTGAAGTTTAGATAATAATTGAGGCATTGTTTTTGTTTTACATTTTGAGATTTAATTTCAGCCCACTTTAACTCACTCTGTAAAATCCAGTTTAAAAAAAACGAAATAAACGTATATTTTTACAAAAATCTAAACTTTTTGTTCACAGACTCATTTTTGTTAACAAGCTACATTTTATATTCTTAAATGTCAAGATCTGAAAAACAAATTGTCAAAAAAAAAAAAAGATCTCCGCGCAGGAGTGGCAAAGAATCAGTAGTGACAGGGTTAATACCGAAAGTAGTGTTTTTGTGATTTACGGATTCTGACAGTCAACAGAGATCTCGGGAAAATAGCTCAATGCAACTTGTCTTTAACCTGTCGTGCGCCAAAACCTTCCTCTCCATAGCTCAAAGAGTTAAAAGAACATTTTTTAATGGTAAGTTTGGTGAGAATTTTACCCCAAAACACGAGAGTTGTTTTAGTAAAACTTATAAAGCTCGAATTCATATCTCGTTTTATATTCTATAGCAATGGCTGAGTTTTCGTATAAAACCACTGAAACTTAATTATGCCAAAAAAAACTGCACTGAGCTCTGAGTACAGTTCAGTACAAACCATAGAAGAACAAATCCTGCCCTCTAGTGTCTGTACGGGAAACGTGCACCCCTCTGTACAGGACAGGCAGGGGAACATTGATGAATTAATCACTGCTACATTCTCAACATTGTGCATTGTGTTGGTAAGCCTCTCTGCCGAATGGTGAAAAACAAGAATTCCAAAAGCCAACCGAGGAAGCGCAGTACAAGACGGATATCCTGTTGGCACCTTTCATACAACTATTTGCAATACATTCACTAGTTTTGTAATATTATTACACACAGGAACATGTATTAACACAGACAAAACAAGTCATGATACTTAACCTTCAGAAACACTTACCGAATCTTAAGGCGATAAGATGAGTTTGCTATTCCTAAAACGAGTGTATACAGAGAGCTATAGAAACACGTCACACAATAGATCTTTTTAGTAAATGAACGAACATTTGGATACTTTGTCTGCCACTTTCTGATGAATATTTTGTACTGTTTCACCATTTCTACTGTTTTTAAGAAATAATCTAGAATTTTCCCATATGACGTGTCTCCAGGAGTCCACGTTTCTTTCTGTGGCCCCTGGTATTTTTGATTTGCGAAGCCCATCCGGAATAACAACCTGACATTTACCCCATGTTTCAAATAAATGTTTGCATATTTGTAACATCCTTTCAGTTTAAATATATTGGGACTTGTATTAAGTTTCACTATAAATCCATTTATACGAATGTTGTCTTTTAAGGTTTTGATAAAAAATATTTCATACTTTTGCAGCATTTGAGCAATTTTTAGGGAGTGATATTGAATTTTACTCTTCGAATCAGACGAGTCACCAGAAGTCCTTGTTTCTCTCTGTCGTCTTGTCATTTTTGATTGTTGAATGTTCTGTCCTGAGCAGGGCCGTCTTTAATATGAATAGGACCCTGGGCAAAGAATTTTGTTGGGCCCCCTCGGCCCTGCGACCCTCTCAATCCACCAACCCCCCAATTACGCCCAACCCCCAATCACACTGACATATTGACACATACACACACACAGACATATTAAAACATTCACAGATACATACTGACACACACATACACATACTGGCAGACATATTGACACACATTCAGACATACTGACACACACACACACACACAGACGCACATACATACACACACAGACACATACACTGATAGACTTATTGACACACACACAGACATGCTGATACACACACGCATACTGACATACACACAGACACAGTGACACACACAGGCATACTGACATACACACAGACATACTGACACACACAGACAGACATACTAACACACACACATACACAGACACATACACTGACAGAAATACTGACACACACACGCAGACATACTGACACACACACAGACATACTGACACACACACAGACATACTGACACACACACAGACATACTGACACACACACAGACAGAAATGCTGACACACACACACACAGACATGCTGACACACACTGACAGAAGTATTGACACACACACACACAGGCATGCTGACACACACAGGCATGCTGACACACACAGGCATACTGACACACACACAGACAGACATACTGACACACACACACAGACAGACATACTGACACACACACAGAAATACTGACACACACACACAGACACAGACATACTGACACACACACACACAGACATACTGACACACACACACAGACATATTGACACACACACTGACAGAAGTATTCACACACACACACACACTGACAGAAGTATTGACACACACACAGACATAATGACACACACAGGCATACTGATATACACACACAGATACACTGAAACACAGACAGACATACACACACAAACATACTGACATACATTTAGCCACCCTCCAACCACCCTTACCTTTTCTGGAGGGTGGTTTCCCTGGGGAACAGTGGCAGGCTGAGGCAGTTGGGAGTTCTCCTCTTAAACTCCCCTCCTCCCTGCCTTTCTCCTCCTGTGCGGCTCTGATCTCCGGTGGGAGGAAGTGACGCGCGGCACTCACTTCCTCCCAGCTGGCTGACGAACAGGAAGGGGCCTGGTCGCGCTGTAAGCGTAACAGCGCCCGACCGGGCCCCTGCTGACACATGTCCACCGGGTGGCCCTTAGTGCATGGGCCACCCGGGGGCCCTCTTTAGCATGCGGGATGGTGCGGCTCTGTGCAGCCGCACCACCGGGTCCAAGGGGGGCTGCCCAAATCGCGGGGCCCACGGAGCAGCTGCTCTGGGCCCCCCAGGAGCAACTGGGCCCGGGGCAGCTGCCCCGTTTGCCCCGCGCTAAAGACGGCCCTGGTCCTGAGACTCAGGGCTGCACACTGGAATCAGAATTTTTGCCTCCAGTGAAGACAAATAGAAACTGTTATGTCTGAACAGTAAATAGAGAAAGCGTTTCATTCATATCACAAGGCAAACATACTAATTTGTGTTCTATGTAGGAATCGCAATCACACATGGACCCAATTACTCAACGTCTGTGCTGCACAGTGAACAATTCATAGCTACTTTAAATGACAGTGCTAGGGAAAAGCCATCCACAAAAGACTCAGTATTCCCCTCGCACCGTGCCCTGTGTGTGAATTACGAGGAGAATGTCGGTCCATCAGACTGCGCGTCCAGCATTCGCTGCCGGCCCGTGGGCCTAGCTTAATATTTATTAGCTGCTGTAATTGTGAAAGTTTCACTAAATAGAATTTTAGAAATTTGTCCCGTCTCATCTGCCTGCACTATATACCACACCGCACGGCTTTACTGCTTTGGTAGGGGACACCCGGGGTATTTAACAGGACTTTAAATGGCACTCGGCACTGAATAGGACGCCCGTAACTGCAGGGGCCCTCAGTGCTAGAATGGCAGCAATGATCATTACTTACTTGATTTTGGCCTGACGTATTATTATCGATACTAGCAGTCCATACAGGAATGCCATTACCTGTTAAAGCCGACATTGGGTATGTGCCCAGCACTGTTGGGGATGTGCCCTTCTGTGGGTCCTGAACAAATAGTGCATTGTTTATCATAACCACCTATTGGTGTAAAGTTGACGTAAACCTGTACCCCCCGATGTTAAGGAGTGAATATCTTATCTCATACTAAAATGAAATAATGTGTGGTGCATACAGCGAATAACTCTCTACTGGTCCCTAGAGAAAACCTGGTGTTGGTTTGAAGGGGGGGTTAAACGTGAAAAAAGTAACAAAGTGTCTAACTGGTAGACGTGGGTCTTGTCTACGCTCTGTCCCTTTATTCAGAAAGTTGTTTTCTTCTTTTATCCTTAAACTTGTCTCCTCAATGTTCTTTAATGCCTGTTTTTTCCTGTAACTTAGAATTTTGGGGGAGTTTACAGTTATTGCTTCTGACAAAATGTTAATATTGTCTCCTTTTCATAGTGTAACATCATGTAAATACAATGTAATATACTTCTAAACAAAACGGTTATAAAAAAAAAAGGCAAGATATTAAATACAAAGTTTAAAAAAGAGAACAAGAAACACACTCCCCTTCGACGTTCGGGCTCTTACTGCAGATACTCCTACAGCGCGCAGCGCGCCGCTCCCAAAGCAGGAAGTGGCTGAGAACGCTTAGTCAATCCTGACTGTTCCATTGTTTACAGAAAAAAACAACAAAGATCCAGAGATTAGTTAACCACACAAAGTATTAGACCCAGATCACAGTTCACAGGGTGTCCCTCTCATCCAGGGAGTGGCGTTAGCAGTTCATACTGCTGCTTGAAATTCTGAATGTCTGGTGAAGAAAGACACATCAATATCACAAGAATATTACAAAAATAATCACCTTTATTCTTATCATTACTCCTGGAGCAAAGAGGGGCAGCACTGGCTCAATGACTAACGCGTTCTGTGTCTTTGTGGCCAGAGACCTCTGATGAAGTGCCACGAAACGCGTTAGTACATTGATCCAGTTTCCCCCTCTCATTGTTCCAGCCGACATTTAGATCATTTTGTGGATTGAGGTGTTGTTTCGTGACGTAGAGTCCAGCTTTTATCTTCAGCATTGCTTTGTTTCCAAAGGAAGAGCTGAGGGTATGTTAGGGTTTGTGGGCTGTGCATCTTCTGTCAATAGCACCACAGACGGTGTCATAGAATTGCATGAAAGAGCCTGTTAATGGCTGTATGACATGCTCCCTCTATACAGGGACTTGTACAAACAAGGAGACATACAGATTTCCTGTGACATATCTGCAGATAATCAGACCTACGGACCTGCAGAGGATTCTGGGAAAGCAGAGTACATGGTCAGCGGTGTAAGCCTTGTATTTGTAGTTATCGGCATGGTTCCTGCAGCCTGCTTTACAGTATACTTCTCATAAAGTTCTATAAAGAAATGTGTCTGGCCCTCATCGAATATACAAACAAACCTTATTAATATAATAGCCGCTTTATATTTGATCAGAATTACAGCCCATTCACAAGGGCTCCTAACTCTTTGTAAAGTACGCTGGGCACATCGTCGAACACTCGAAAGCGAATAATGAGAGCCGTAATCATTTTTTGTTCTAAATTATGTGCTTCATGTGTAATGATAATACAAGGCTTACTTTATATAATATCCACGATACAATCAGCCTTTAACAGCTTTACCATCATACCAATTACAATGAAAATGGGATTTAATAAGGTTTATATTCCTTCATTCAATGTCCCTTAGCACGCAGGTCTTTGTACGATTTATTTTTATTAATCTGTAAATTAATTGTAATGTATAATTTAATATATCACTCCCTGCTTGGAGCGATACAATACCCGTTAATTGCCACGCATTGCGCTGGGAGGAGTTGTTGATCTGTACGCAGATAATGCTTGCTATAACAGCTTTCTAGAAGAACGCCGTTCTACGGCACTGAATGAAAACCTGCTATTTTTCTGCACTCTGGAAAATGCCGACGAGGGCAGGGTGCGTGGAATAATGACATGTAGAGGGTGTGACGGGCAGGAGGGCGTGTGGGGTGCGACAAGGCCAGCTTTAGTGACGGACTTAAATATTAACCCCGTGCATGCTGGGAAAATAGTGAATTCCTGCACCAGAGCACAACTTTCAAACACAAATTAAAGCCCTGATTTAATATATTTAGATAAACTTTTAAAATTATGCAATATTTTGGAAAACATTAAAATAGTTAGATTTTTATATATATATATGATATATTGTGATATGTTAATATTTGGGGGGGGGAAATCATTTAAGAAGTTTGCGCAAAAATGTTAAATCCTTTTAAAATGTCATCCAAAAATATCCAATGAAAGGTTTAAAATCAGAAAACCAAAATGTAAAGGTAATGGGTAATAGATTATTTTATACTTTTAAACATGAATTAAAGTTTGTCAAAGCAAATCATGCATTATGTAAAAACATATTTTATACGTGAATCCATGGGGTGACTTGTACGAAATTAAAAGTCCAAAAAAGATTTGAATCACCGATGTGACTATAACGATGAAGATTATTTTGGTTTCTATGGAGACTGCGCCACTTTCCGAGCTTTGACCCAGCTATTATGTATAACGCACAGTGTAACCCACCTTCTAATCCATTTTTTAGGCTCTAAGTTTTGGGGGGTTTTCCGAGCTGTGACCCAGCTTTACTGTATAACGCACAGGGTAACCCACCTTCTAATCCCTTTTTTGGCTCTAAGTTTTTTTTTGTTTTTTTTTTAGCTGTGACCCAGCTATACTGTATAACGCACAGGGTAACCCACCGTCTAATCCCTTTTTTAGGCTCTAAGTTTTGGGTTTTTACGAGCTGTGACCCAGCTATACTGTATAAGGCACAGGGTAACCCACCTTCTAATCCCTTTTTTAGGCTCTAAGTTTTTTTTTTCTTTTGGAGCTGTGACCCGGCTATACTGTATAACGCACAGGTCAACCCACCTTCTAATCCATTTTTTAGCCTCTAAGTTTGGTTTTTTTCGAGCTGTGACCCAGCTATACTGTATAACGCACAGTGTAACCCACCTTCTGATCCCTTTTTTAGGCTCTAAGTTTTGGGTTTTTCGAGCTGTGACCCAGCTATACTGTATAACGCACAGGGTAACCCACCTTCTAATCCCATTTTTAGGCTCTAAGTTTTGGGGGGATTTCTGAGCTGGGACCCAGCTTTACTGTATAACGCACAGGGTAACCCACCTTCTAATCCCTTTTTTAGGCTCTAAGGTTTTTTTTTCTTTTGGAGCTGTGACCCGGCTATACTGTATAACGCACAGGTCAACCCACCTTCTAATCCCATTTTTTAGCCTCTAAGTTTAGTTTTTTTCCGAGCTGTGACCCAGCTATACTGTATAACGCACAGAGTAACCCACCTTCTAATCCCTTTTTTAGGCTCTAAGTTTTTTGTTTTTTTTTGGAGCTGTGACCCAGCTATACTGTATAATGCACAGTGTAACCCACCTTCTAATCCCTTTTTTAGGCTCTAAGTTTTGGGGTTTTTTTTAGCTGTGACCCAGCTATACTGTATAACGCACAGTGTAACCCACCTTCTAATCCCTTTTTTAGGCTCTAAGTTTTGGTTTTTTTTTTAGCTGTGACCCAGCTATACTGTATAACGCACAGTGTAACCCACCTTCTAATCCCTTTTTTAGGCTCTAAGTTTCGTTTTTTTATCGAGCTGTGACCCAGCTATACTGTATAACGCACAGAGTAACCCACCTTCTAATCCCCTTTTTAGGCTCTAAGTTTTTTGGTTTTTTTTGGAGCTGTGACCCAGCTATACTGTATAATGCACAGGGTATCCCACCTTCTAATCCCCTTTTTAGGCTCTAAGTTTTGTTTTTGTTTTCGAGCTGTGATCTAGCTATACTGTATAACGCACAGGGTAACCCACCTTCTTTTTTTTTTTTTTTATTCTTTATTTATTTTGACAGATTTATCATAAATATCACAAGATCACTATGCACTTCACGACATTGGTTGCATACATAGTAAACAGGGTACATCCATTCTACCAAAGCATGTATGGGCGGTGGCTGCCTAACGGAGTGCCTCCACCTTGTTCCCTGTTCTGCATAGTTAAAGCGCATAAATGTCCCCTGACATAGTGAGCCATAGGCTGTCAGTTTTTATTTTTGAGAATAACTAAAAGGATATATAGAGATTAAGAAAAAAAAGCAGAACCCTCTATCCATGGTAACCTGTGTGACCTGTTTGTGGGATGAGGACGTGTCCCCTGTAAGAGTGTGTTCCCTATCTGCCGGGTCGTCTCTGGGCTGTCAATGCCCGCTTATCTCGGGCTGCTTCGTGTGAGAGCGTCATTAGGCCCTCCCGTGCTTTAAGTTGTGTTCGGGGTGTGCCGCTCACAGCTCCCTCTAGGAGGCTACATTTGCCTATATGCAGATATACACATAGATAGAGAAGGTGAAGAAAGAGTCGAGAGAAAGAGAGGGGGGGGGGCACCAGGAGCGTTATCCTTTGTAGTTGCCTGCCCTGCGGTCCCCAGGACTACTAGACGGGTAACCCACCTTCTAATCCCTTTTTTAGGCTCTAAATTTGTTTTTTTTCCAAGCTGTGACCTAGCTATACTGTATAACGCACAGGGTCACCCACCTTCTAATCCCTTTTTTAGGCACTAAGTTTTTTTTTTTTTCCGAGCTGTGACCCAGCTATACTGTATAATGCACAGAGTAACCCACCTTCTAATCCCTTTTTTAGGCTCTAAGTTTTGGGGGGTTTTCGAGCTGTGACCCAGCTATACTGCATAACGCACAGTGTAACCCACCTTCTAATCTCTTTTTTAGGCTCTAAGTTTTGGGGGGTTTTCCGAGCTGTGACCCAGCTATACTGTATAACGCACAGTGTAACCCACCTTCTAATCCCTTTTTAGGCTCTAAGGTTTGTTTTTTTCCGAGCTGTGACCCAGCTATACTGTATAACGCATAGGGTAACCCACCTTCTAATCCTTTTTTTAGGCTCTAAGTTTGTTTTGTTTTTTCGAGCTGTGACCCAGCTATACTGTATAACGCACAGGGTAACCCACCTTTTAATCCCTTTTTTAGGCTCTAAGTTTTTTTTTTTTTCCGAGCTGTGACCCAGCTATACTGTATAACGCACAGTGTAACCCACCTTCTAATCCCTTTTTTAGGCTCTAAGTTGTTGTTTCCCCTTCAGACGTTCTCATTGTCTAAATCTGTAGCATTATTAAGGTTTAGAGCTGGGGGGTCTGTCTCGTCTCTCTCGGTCTGGAATTAGTATTAAGTTTCGTGAAAGACACAATCTTTACCGTTGAAGCGTTTGGAATTAAATGAAATTCTACCTGAACCAGAGACTAGAAGTGGGATCAAGGACACGCAGAGTCTCTTTAAAAGCTGAAGACTTTGTATGAAATGTTTGCTGTTGGTTATATTTTTTCAGTATGGGGTTGTCAGTCTTCATTCTTTAATCCCCCCAGAGGCACATTGAAACCTCTAGATCCTCCCTCTTAAACACCAAATATACCAGACAAGATAATATGATATGTGACCATTAGTTAAAGGAACATGACATGTGCACAGACGTTATTCGGCATGTGCAAAATTATAAATAAAAACACAGACACCGCTTATTCTGTTGGAGTACAACGTCCACAGCTTTATTAATTATAAAATATTTAAATTAACAATTTAGGGTCATTGTCAACAGTAATAACTCCGTTCCTCTCGATCCCAAATACCCCTGACAATGACCCTACCAAAACAATACAAACATAACAATTGATACATAACGAATAATACCTGGCCTACCAAAGAGGCCCCCAACAGTTGTTTACCTGCAGGGGTGTACCCAGACACCCCTACACCCCTAGGTTCGTCGCCACCGACGGGCTAGAACCTACCAAACACTTTAACTTCCGGCCTACTCCAGCCTAGAACTTGTCATAACACATTCATAACCCCCAAATAGCCAGTTTACCCAAGCCCTATTTCCGCCACAGCACATGACTTGACCCCTTAAGCTCATGTGCGACCCCCACCACACATAAATAGGGCCTGCGCAATCCCCTCTTGCAAGCCTAAGTTGAATAAGTCGCAACCTACATCAGAAAGGTGCACACCGTCCGACCTAAAGTAACCTGGTAACATCTCCTCCAATTCCCTGTGCCGTACTCCGACGCCCCCCACTCTTCGAATAAAACTAGCCATGATCTTATTGATCTTACCCCTGGATCGTGCGACCGCAGCCGTGTCCCTGGCGTGTCTCCACCTGCACCGAGGCACCATCTCCGACCACACCACCGTCACGCCAGGGACCAGGTCCCGCAGCCGATCCAGATCCCGCTTCATTTGCCTTACCAAGCCGCGCAGCGGCACCAAACCCAGGTCATTACCCCCGCCGTGGATCACCACCACGTCTGGCAATGCCCGACCCGTCACCTTGCGAAAAAGTTCCCCACTGATGCTCCGCCAGTCGAAGCCCCGATAACCAAACCAGTATATCTCCACTTGCTCCAAAGGAAAGCCCAGCTGTAACCCATTCTTTCGAACTGCAGCTCTCTTCTGAGCCCAATAGACGTAAGAATGACCAAGTATCCATGCCGTCCAACCTAGGAGAGACAAAACAAAGGTAAGCATCGCCCCTGCCGCCCAGCTGCACCCCCACATTGTGTGCAACCTGTGTGCACATACGAGCGAAACCGCATTGATTCCCAACGACCGATACGAAACCGCATTGATTCCCAACGACCGATACGCTTGATCCGCTCGTTCCCCAAACCCAGCCGTGCGGCCTCCGTGGCCGCCCCAATGCGGAAGGAGTGCGTTCCGAATTGTAAGGGATCTAGCCCCATCCCCTTTAACCCCAACCGAAAAACCTTAGGAAATTGGAAGCGCGACAGCGCTGAACCATCCGCATGCACTAGGAAGCAACCCTTGACTTCCGGCCTTAACTCCAGGAACCTGGCACCGCAGGCCACTGGGCACACACCCGATCCCGGCAACGCACCCAGCGTAACCGTACAACCTTTCCCAAAGACATCCGTCTTGGAACGGGCCAACCGTATCCGCACCCTGTCCGAACACACCGCTACGTCCTCCAATCTCAGTCCCCCATTACCCGCCTTGCTTGCACTGACCAATTCCCCAATCCTAAAAGCCCCGAAAAAGGCCCACACAAACGCCGTTGAAAACAGAGCCACCTCGTGCCCAGAAAAACATATGTCTGGTAACCGCTCCACCAAACCTTGTAGAACCTGAAAGGAAACCGGCCTCCTCTCATCCCGAACCTTCTTACCTTTCCGAAAGCCCCGCACCGCCTGTCTCACCAGGAAATGTTTCGTCACATCCACCCAACCATTGAATTTAAAGAGAAACGCCAGGGCCGCGAGGTGCCTATCTACCATGGAGGGCGAGGAATGCTCAGCAAACAAACGGCACAGAATCCATAACAATACATCCAACCGGCTAGATGCGGAGACATCCGAGCCTAACAGAAGCACAGTCTTATCCCACACCCGCCAAACCTTAGCGTAAGAAGACCATGTGCCCGGGGCCAGCAAATTTTTTATGTACTCCCCAAGCAGGACGTCGCAAGCTGCCACATCTCCTCCGGGCAAGCGTGTCCCGTGTCCTGCGCCTCCGGTGCCGCCTCCCGAAAACGTTCCCACTGAAAATGAGACAACGCGTCAGCCACAACGTTTTCCAAACCCGGAATATGCCTAGCCCTGAACATAATGTTAAACGACATGCATAACAACACCAACTGTCTTAGCAATCGAACAACCGGCAACGAGGACGCAGACAAGCCATTAATGGCCTGCACCACCGCCATATTATCCGAGTAAAATACTACCTTCTTGTTAGAAAGGTCCACACCCCACAGTGTCACCGCCACTACCACCGGAAAGAACTCCAGGAATGCCAGGTTCCTAATCAGCGGGCTCGACCTCCAAGCCACCGGCCACTCCTCCGCGCACCACCGACCCGCAAAAAAGGCCCCAAACCCTACGCTACCCGAAGCATCCGTGAACAGTCTCACATCCTCCGAGGACCCCACCGGCACCCGGAAAAATACCTGACCATTAAAATCCCGCAGAAAGCGCGCCCACACCCTTAAGTCAGCCCTCATCTCTGCTGAAACTCTCACGTAGTGCGACGGCCGCTTCACCCCGCTCGTCGCGTGAGCCAGCAGCCGGCAGAAAACTCTCCCCATGGGAATCACCCGACAAGCAAAGTTAAGGCTCCCTATCAACGACTGCAAACCCCTCAACGTCACCTTCCTCGCCTTCGCCACCGCATCCACCGATTCCCGCAGGGCGTGCAGTTTGTCAAGCGGCAACCTGCACTCCCCTCGCACCGAGTCAACTTCCAACCCTAGGAAACTGAGGCACGTTACCGGTCCCACCGTTTTGTCCGCCGCCAACGGCACCCCAAACTTATGTGCTACCCACTGGAACACTTTCAGTATCTGCCCACAACGCCCCGTCCCTGCCGGGCCGACACACAACAAGTCGTCCAGGTAGTGTACCACCGCACCCCCGGACGACTCCTTCCGGACCACCCACTCCAGGAACGTGCTGAACTTTTCAAAATATGCGCAAGATATAGCGCAACCCATAGGCAAACAGAGATCTACAAAGAACTCCCCGTCGAAGTAGCAACCAAGTAAATGATGACAATCCGGGTGAATGGGAAGCAATCTAAACGCCGCCTCCACATCCACCTTAGCCATCAATGCCCCGCGCCCCGCCCTCCGCACCAACTCGACAGCATTGTCAAATGATGTATAGGAGACAGAGCACAAGGTCGCGTCGATATCATCATTCACCGACGCCCCAGCCGGGTACGATAAGTGATGTATCAAACGGAACTTGCCCACTTCCTTCTTAGGGACCACCCCTAGCGGGGACACCCTCAAACCCGGCATGGGCGAAGCCGCAAACTGGCCTGCCATCCTCCCTAAACTCACCTCCTTCTGCAACTTCTCCCTAACCACCCCCGGATGAGCCAGCACCGATTTGAGATTCCCGCAAAGCACACCCGGACCCCTGTCCTGGAACCCGTCCCACAAAAATCTGGCTACTTCCCGGTTAGCGTATTGCCTTAGCCACGGCAACATTGCGTCTACCTTCACCGGAGATGCCCCCCGCCGCAGAAACGGGTGCTGCCGCGCCAGTGCCCCCCCCTCCAGTGCCAGCTTTCCCTTTCTTGAAGCATCTGGAGAGGCCATGATTGCCGCCACAGTCGGAGCACTCATGTTTGAATCTACAGGACGCTCCCCACTTGCACTGCCCCTCGTTGAAGAGCCAGCACAAACCCTTCTTCTGTCCCGCCGACGCGCCACCACTTGGGCCCGCGCCGGCTGTCCCGAGAAAGGGGGCACTCTTTTGGGCCATCATCAACCTCATCCACAAAGGCAGGTCCATCTGGTCCCACCGCATGGCCGGATTCGCCGCTAGGCGCTGCCTAAACTGCTCATCATACCTCCACCAAGCGAGTCCCCCGTAGGTCCTGTACGCATCCCCTATGCCGTCCAAATAGCAAAAAAGCTGTGAGCATCGTTCCGGGTTCTTTTCCCCCGATCACGCTCGCCAGTATGCAGAAGGCACGCAGCCAGTTACCGAATGTCTTGGGTATCTTTCGATACTTACGCCTTTTCTCCTCTTCCTCCTTTTTTGCGTCCTTCTTGTCTTCCTCTTTCAAATCTAAAAACTCCTCTAAGGGAAGAAGAGAAAATATTTCGACAAATTCCCCCTTTCCTATCCTCTCCTTAACTTCAGCCTTCAAATGACAGCCCAATGGTCCCGCGAAGGACACGTGTACATTCTGTCTAGCTGCCTCCGAAATATCACCGCGGTCCTCCAGAGCACCCGCACAATCGACCTTCCCAGTATCCGCATCCGCGGCGCCCCCTCTCGCGCCCCCCGCCGGTGTCGCCACGGGACCCCCCCCTACACCTAAGTCGCTATCCGCTGCCCACACCCTCCCGAAGTGCCCAGGGGACCCAGCCTCCTCCGACCATGACCCCAAAAGTGATTGCAAACATCCTAACAAGCTCCCTGAATGAGGTGTAGATGTCGACTCACCACCCACTCCCCCCACCTCGGATGGCCGCGGGGGTACCGTCCGTCCGACCGCCTCGCCGGCTCCGAAGCATCCAGGGGACGTCGTTTCCTGCCCGCCCTGCTGCGATCCATTCTTGTAGGCGACACACTTCGTGACCTGTAATGAGAAGGTGACCTGGGTAGTCTGTTCACATTGAGCCTCACCCGTCCGTCACGTCTGTCTCCTGTCCCGTCATGACCAGACCCCTTCCTTTGCTTGGCCTGAGACCCACGGTCGCTCCTAGTCCCGCTCTGTCTGGAAACAACACTGTCTTTCGACCCTGACTCGCTGCGCCGGTACCTCCTCCATCCGTCCCTAGTGGTGGACCTCCTCCTCCTATCCCTACTCCTCGAAGTGCTCCGGTCCCTGGACCTGCCTCGCTCCGAAGATCGTCCTGAGCTGCCATATCCATCCCTCCCGCTGCCTGGCGTGGCTCTATCTGCCCCCTTGGTGGGGCCTGCCCTGCGCCGTTGAACCTGGGAGCGACCTGAGAAGGCCTCCCGCGCATCACACCCCCGGGGGCCCCCGTCTGCCTGGCCCCTCCTCTGGCTCCGACTATCCCGCCTCGCGCTGTCCTTCCCGGTCACCAGCTCCCTTACTCCCCTTCCAACACTCCGCTCCTGGCTGTAGTCCCTCTGCGCCTCTGACCTGCCGCTGGGCTGGGGCACACTCCCACTCCTCTGGCTCTCCTCTTCCCCGGAATCCACTGCTGAAGACCTAACCCCTGACAGGGCTGACTTGCTTGTCGAGCTGCCCACCTGGACCCCACCACCTCCATGTGAGCCCGCTGTCATGGTGCTCCCCGATCCCCTGACACCCCCCTGCCCCTCAGTGTTGCCCCCAGGGGGCGACTCACCGGGACGCTGGGACACCAGCACTGCTCCTCTTCCGATCCTCTGCTCAGCCTCCTTGCCCTGGGCTCCATCATCAGCCAGGGGTGTCCTGTCTTCCGCCCAGCGGCAGAGGGCGCTCTTGGCTAGAGGCCCCTTCCCGGCCTTCCGTCCCACCTGACCGGCACCGCGACGACCAGGCAGCACCGGCCGCCATTCATAGCCTCCCCGGCTTCCAGACCCACCAGCCACCTCACTCTCCCTGACCGCAGGGCTCTTCCTCCTCCGCGCCGCCGGCACCGCACCCGGACTGAGCCGCTGGGGCGGTCTCGCCCGCCTGACAGGCCTCTTCTCCGCCGCACCGACGGGGGGAGCAGACGTGCTCGGAACCCCCAGTTGCTCCTGTAACCATTCTAAGCCTCTCTCCTGCACCAACGATCGGACACCAGCCAGGATTTCTTCGGCGGACGCCATGACCTGCAGCAAAAGAAAAAAGAAGAGCTACTCTGACCTGCAACAATTCACAGGTAAGGGCAGCTCAGATTAAGATGGCCTCAACCTAAAATGGCCGCTATTTAAACTACCCCTCTCCTCCCCCCACTAGCGAGGCCCCACCCCCTGACCTCCAGTTCACCTGCCAACTTTCTGGCCCAGTCAAGGCCCACTCCCCCCCTGCGTTGCTCCGTGGGCTACATTTTAGTGTTAGGAATACAAATGTGAGTTACTAATGCTACAGAGCCCTGTGAATGTTTTGGCGCCTGCCCCCAATATAAGGTGTAAAATGCCTATTTACTTCCCTTTTCTCTCCCTCAGTGAGGGTCTCCATGTTGCCATCCCTCCGACGTGGCTGAGTTAATGCCGGTGAGGTAGCTCAGTTGGTAAATTCCCTGACTACAAAGTCTGTTCAAAAATGCAAGCTCAGCCCTTCATCCTTCCGAGGTCGATAAAATGAGTACCATCAATTGGGTAATAATAACATCTATTACTATACACCTGCAAATTTGGTTCATATCTGTTGTAATATCTCCTGTAATATCTCCAGTAATATCCCCAGTAATATATCCAGTAATATCCCCAGTAATATGTCCAGTAATATCTCCAGTAATATCTCCAGTAATATCTCCAGTAATATCCCCAGTAATATATCCAGTAATATCCCCAGTAATATCTCCTGTAATATCTCCAGTAATATCTCCAGTAATTTATCCAGTAATATCCCCAGTAATATCTCCTGTAATATCCCCAGTAATATCTCCTGTAATATCTCCAGTAATATCTCCAGTAATTTATCCAGTAATATCCCCAGTAATATCTCCTGTAATATCTCCAGTAATATCTCCAGTAATTTATCCAGTAATATCCCCAGTAATATCTCCTGTAATATCTCCAGTAATATCTCCTGTAATATCTCCAGTAATATCTCCAGTAATTTATCCAGTAATATCCCCAGTAATATCTCCTGTAATATCTCCAGTAATATCCCCAGTAATATCTCCTGTAATATCTCCAGTAATATCTCCAGTAATTTATCCAGTAATATCCCCAGTAATATCTCCTGTAATATCTCCAGTAATATCTCCAGCAATTTATCCAGTAATATCCCAGTAATACCTCCTGTAATATCTCTAGTAATATCCCCAGTAATATCTCCTATAATTTCTCCTGCAATATTTCCATTATTATCTCCTGTAATATCTCCAGTAATATCCCCAGTAATATCTCCAGTAATATCCCCAGTAATATCCCCGGTAATATCTCCAGTAATATCTCCAGTAATATTCCCAGTAATATCTCCTGTAATATCTCCAGTAATATCGCCAGTAATATCGCCAGTAATATTTCCAGTAATATGTCCAGTAATATCTCCAGTAATATCTCCACTAATATGCCCAGTAATATGCCCAGTCATATCTCCAGTAATATCTCCGGTAATATCTCCGGTAATATCACCTGTAATATCTCCAGTATTATTCCCAGTAATATATCCTGTAATATCTCCTGAAATATCTCCGGTAATATCTCCAGTAATATCACCAGTAATATCTTCAGGAATATCTCCAATAATATCTCCAGTAATATCCCCAGTAATATCTCCAGTAATATCTCAAGTAATATTCCCAGTAATATATCCTGTAATATCTCCAGTAATATCCCCAGTAATATCCCCAGTAATATCACCAGTAATATCACCAATAATTTCTCCAGTAATATATCCAATAATATCCCCTGTAATATCTCTAGTAATATCCCCAGTAATATATCCTGTATTATCTACAGTAATATCTCCAGTAATATCCCCTGTAATATCTCCAGTAATATCCCCAGTAATATCTCCTGTAATATCTCCTGTAATATCCCCAGTAATATCCCCAGTAATATCTCCTGTAATATCCCCAGTAATATCTCCTGTAATATCTCCAGTAATATCTCCAGTAATTTATCCAGTAATATCCCCAGTAATATCTCCTGTAATATCTCCAGTAATATCTCCAGTAATTTATCCAGTAATATCCCAGTAATACCTCCTGTAATATCTCTAGTAATATCCCCAGTAATATCTCCTATAATTTCTCCTGCAATATTTCCATTATTATCTCCTGTAATATCTCCAGTAATATCCCCAGTAATATCTCCAGTAATATCCCCAGTAATATTCCCAGTAATATCTCCTGTAATATCTCCAGTAATATCACCAGTAATATCGCCAGTAATATTTCCAGTAATATGTCCAGTAATATCTCCAGTAATATCTCCACTAATATGCCCAGTAATATGCCCAGTCATATCTCCAGTAATATCTCCGGTAATATCTCCGGTAATATCACCTGTAATATCTCCAGTATTATTCCCAGTAATATATCCTGTAATATCTCCTGAAATATCTCCGGTAATATCTCCAGTAATATTCCCAGTAATATTCCCAGTAATATATCCTGTAATATCTCCAGTAATATCCCCAGTAATATCCCCAGTAATATCACCAGTAATATCACCAATAATTTCTCCAGTAATATCTCCAATAATATCCCCTGTAATATCTCTAGTAATCTCCCCAGTAATATCTCCTGTAAAATTCTCCAGTAATATCTCCAGTAATATCCCCTGTAATATCTCCAGTAATATCCCCAGTAATATCTCCTGTAATATCCCCAGTAATATCTCCTGTAATATCTCCAGTAATATCTCCAGTAAATTATCCAGTAATATCCCCAGTAATATCTCCAGTAATATCTCCTGTAATATCTCCAGTAATATCGCCAGTAATATCGCCAGTAATATCTCTAGTAATATTTCCAGTAATATGTCCAGTAATATCTCCAGTAATATCACCAGTAATATGCCCAGTAATATGCCCAGTAATATCGCCAGTAATAGCTCTGGTAATATTGCCTGTAATATCTCCAGTATTTTTCCCAGTAATATATCCTGTAATATCTCCTGAAATATCTCCTGTAATATCTCCGGTAATATTCCCATTAATATCTCCAGTAATATCCTCAGTAATATCTCCAGTAATATCCCCTGTAATATCTCCAGTAATATTCCCTGTAATATCTCCTGTAATATCTTCTGTAATATCTCCGGTAATATCGCCAGTAATATCTCCAGTAATATTTCCAGTAATATGCCCAGTAATATATCCAGTAATATCTCCGGTAATATCAACAGTAATATCTCCAGTAATATTTCCGGTAATATATCCAGTAATATCTCCAGTAATATCTCCAGTAATAGTCCCCGTCATATATCATGTAATATCTCCGGTAATATCGACAGTAATATCTCCAGTAATATATCCTGTAATATCCCCAGTAATATATCCTGTAATATCTCCAGTAATATCCCCATTAATATATCCAGTAATATCTCCAGTAATATCTCCTGTAATATCCCCAATAATATCCCCAGTAATATCTCCAGTAATATCTCCTGTAATATCCCCAGTAATATCCCCAATAATATCTCCAGCATTATCTCCAGTAATATCTCCTATAATATCTCCAGTAATATCTCCAGTAATATCCCCAGTATTACCTTCTGTGATATCTCCATTAATATCCCAAGTAATATCTCCAGTAATACCTCCTGTAATATCTCCGGTAATATCTCCAATAATATCCCCAGTAATATCTCCAGTAATACCTCCTGTAATATCTCCGGTAATATCTCCAATAATATCCCCAGTAATATTGACTATAATATCTTCTATAATATCTCCAGTAATATCCCCACTAATGACTGTATTATATTATTTGGGAGACTTGTTTGCCCTGGGTGAGGTTACTATATGGGAAATTACTGTATTATATTATTTGGGAGCCTTGTTTGACCTGGCTGAGGTTACTATATGGGTAATGACTTTATTATATTATTTGGGAGCCTTGTTTGACCCGGGTGAGGTTACTATATGGGTAATGACTGTATTATATTATTTGGGAGCCTTGTTTGCCCCGAGAGAGGTTACTATATGGGAAATGACTGTATTATATTATTTGGGAGCCTTGTTTGACCCGGTTGAGGTTACTATATGGGAAATTACTGTATTATATTATTTGGGAGCCTTGTTTGACCCGGTTGAGATTACTATATGGGAAATGACTATATTATATTATTTGGGAGCCTTGTTTTACCCGGTTGAGGTTACTATATGGGAAATTACTGTATTATATTATTTGGGAGCCTTTTTTGCCCCGGGAGAGGTTACTATATGGGAAATTACTGTATTATATTATTTGGGAGCCTTGTTTGACCCGGGTGAGGTTACTATATGGGAAATGACTATATTATATTATTTGGGAGCCTTGTTTGACCTGGGTGAGGTTACTATATGGGTAATGACTGTATTATATTATTTGGGAGCCTTGTTTGCCCTGGGTGAGGTTACTATATGGGAAATGACTGTATTATATTATTTGGGAGCCTTGTTTGACCCGGTTGAGGTTACTATATGGGTAATGACTGCATTATATTATTTGGGAGCCTTTTTTGCCCCGGGAGAGGTTACTATATGGGAAATTACTGTATTATATTATTTGGGAGCCTTGTTTGACCCGGGTGAGGTTACTATATGGGAAATGACTGTGTCATATTATTTGGGAGCCTTGTTTGACCTGGGTGAGGTTACTATATGGGTAATGACTGTATTATATGATTTGGGAGCCTTGTTTGACCCGGGTGAGGTTACTATATGGGAAATGACTGTATTATATTATTTGGGAGCCTTGTTTGCCCCGGGTGAGGATACTATATGGGTAATGACTGTATTATATTATTTGGGAGCCTTGTTTGCCCTGGGTGAGGTTACTATATGGGAAATTACTGTATTATATTATTTGGGAGCCTTGTTTGACCCGGTTGAGGTTACTATATGGGAAATTAGTGTATTATATTATTTGGGAGCCTGTTTGACCCGGTTGAGATTACTATATGGGAAATGACTATATTATATTATTTGGGAGCCTTGTTTGACCCGGTTGAGGTTACTATATGGGTAATGACTGTATTATATTATTTGGGAGCCTTGTTTGACCCGGTTGAGGTTACTATATGGGTAATGACTGTATTATATTATTTGGGAGCCTTGTTTGACCCGGTTGAGGTTACTATATGGGAAATTACTGTATTATATTATTTGGGAAATGTTTAATAAATGAAGGTTAGTAATGGTTTTACAATGGAACGTTTTTGTTGATCATTTTGTTTTGTATCAGCGTTTTTAACAAATAAATGACCCGGAATGGAAGCACTGGTAGTCAAACAAGGTTACGTACGAGGAGACAGCACGTGGTGAATGTTTTCCTCTCCTTAAATAAAGTAGTTGCAGACCACCCATGTGCCCCTGATTTGGATGACAATTTCATTAAACCTGTGCTTTCTGTCAGTAAAACAGAACCCCCTCCACTAATTATTTTCATATGACATCTTCCCATACACATGGCAGTAATTTTGGGCCGCAGCTGACACCAGACAGCTAGATTCCGGTGACCTGGGAACGGCATTTGTCTTCCAGTGTAAATTTGGAGAGCTAGCTAAGCCCTTCTTTGGAGAGTGTCCTAATTTTAATGTGTAACCAAAGCAGCCTGTGAGTTGTTGTGAAAATTCCTCATCCTTGTGTTAGATTTCCCTGCCGGAGAGTCACTTTCCTGAATTCGATCCCTGAAGATTCCCAAGTATTTCCCAGACAGATTATGAACTCTTTTCGCTGACACTGGAACCGGTGGCTGTCGAGGTGCATATCATGTCAGCCACGCCAGCGTATTGTGTTTCACGGGCTGAAAATCCCATTGTCCACACGGATAACCCTCCGTGTTAAAACTGCGGACTCAGGAATGAGAGGGAGCAAGGAAATATTTTTGAAAATATTTTTAACTCGATAATTGAAATAGTTGACATAATTGTAAACAACAAAAGTGCTGAATGAAATATCCCGGGAGACAAACGTAGGACTGAAAGATGAGATAGCACCAGTGTTCCACGTTGTGCGAAAAATGTGCCCTGTGCTCAGATGTCATTAAACACAATGATCGATCGGACAATGAGATGTGTGTGTGTTTTTACATTAACCCATGGTTACGGAGCTCCGGGTGGATCACGTATTATCATTTCCTTATAACTAACAACGTATCTTGCACAATTGTTTTATCAATATCCAACAGTGTCATTAAAAATGGCAAAATGCATCCGTCATTGTGAATTAACCAAACAACGCAGGAACCGTCGGATATTGCAATAACTGTCTATTGGTATATGCATTTGGGATTCGATCCTTGGTGAACAGCCATTTTGCTTTCAATTTGTGAGCTGTCAAATTGCTCTTGTAATAAATATGTAAAGAGAAGCTGAATTTGTTACATATTTTCAGTTTTGTTATTTTGGAATATTCATTAGTGGCTGGAAGACACTTTAATTCCACTTGTAGGTCTTTATAAACCCAGTTTTCCTTTTTTTTTTTAACATGCACGCATTAAACATTATTTATCTATTTTATTACTATTATTATATGATCATAAAAGGGGATAGAGTCAGATATGTGGACGGATTTACACTGCTTTTAGCATGTGTGATCTGATAGGAAGTTTGTTTATAATCCACTAAGAGTAGGAGTAAATGTGTTGCCACTGAGAGTGGTGAAATGGTCTGGGTGCAGGGTCCCTGTCCCCTAAATCCTGCAATGTTTTAGATAAATTGCAAAGTCCATATTGCAGGGTTAAGACTGCCCTGCTGTCTACCAGCCACTAGAGGCACTTCCTGTAGTTTCACAGAGTTTGACTGAGCACATCCAGTATCAAGATCTAAATCCCCATAGGAAAGCATTGAGGCTCGCTGCGCATGCGCGTTGGGTCCCCCCATCGACTGACGTTGGAGGAGTGTGACCCAGCACCAAGGGACATCAGAATCTTGTAAGTGCCACAAGAGTTTTATAAACCTTTATTTGACACTGGGTGGAGGGGTTGGGGGAGGAAGGGGGACAGAGGGCATATAGTGTTAGGTATACCATTTTGTATTCCTAACACTGTAATTTTACTTTAACCAGGCTCTCTCTCCCCATTTACGCCAGGATATCCATTCCTTTATTGGCCATGTTGCAATATGTCCCTACATTGACTAGACTATTTATATTTACATTGGTCAGGCTCTCAGTTCCTCATTCCCGCTTTGGTCCGTCTGTCTGTACATACTGATTCTCAGTCTGTCTATACCTGCTTTGGTCCATCTGTCTGTTCCTACTGAGTCTGGACTATGTGTTCCTGATTTGGTGCGTCTGTCTGTTCCTACTGAGTCTGGACTATGTGTTCCTGATTTGACCGTCTGTTCCTACTGTGTCTGGACTATGCGTTCCTGATTTGGTGCGTCTGTCTGTTCCTACTGAGTCTGGACTATGTGTTCCTGATTTGGTGCGTCTGTCTGTTCCTACTGAGTCTGGACTATGTGTTCCTGATTTGGTGCGTCTGTCTGTTCCTACTGAGTCTGGACTATGCGTTCCTGATTTGGTGCGTCTGTCTGTTCCTACTGAGTCTGGACTATGTGTTCCTGATTTGATCGTCTGTTCCTACTGTGTCTGGACTATGCATTCCTGATTTGGTGCGTCTGTCTGTTCCTACTGAGTCTGGACTATGTGTTCCTGATTTGGTGCGTCTGTCTGTTCCTACTGAGTCTGGACTATGTGTTCCTGATTTGGTGCGTCTGTCTGTTCCTACTGAGTCTGGACTATGTGTTCCTGATTTGGTGCGTTTGTCTGTTCCTACTGAGTCTGGACTATGCATTCCTGATTTGGTGCGTCTGTCTGTTCCTACTGAGTCTGGACTATGCATTCCTGATTTGGTGCATCTGTCTGTTCGTACTGAGTCTGGACTATGTGTTCCTGATTTGACCGTCTGTTCCTACTGTGTCTGGACTATGTGTTCCTGATTTGGTGCGTCTGTCTGTTCCTACTGAGTCTGGACTATGTGTTCCTGATTTGGTGCGTCTGTCTGTTCCTACTGAGTCTGGACTATGTTTTCCTGATTTGGTGCGTCTGTCTGTTCCTACTGAGTCTGGACTATGCGTTCCTGATTTGGTGCGTCTGTCTGTTCCTACTGAGTCTGGACTATGCATTCCTGATTTGGTGCATCTGTCTGTTCCTACTGAGTCTGGACTATGTGTTCCTGATTTGATCGTCTGTTCCTACTGTGTCTGGACTATGCATTCCTGATTTGGTGCGTCTGTCTGTTCCTACTGAGTCTGGACTATGTGTTCCTGATTTGGTGCATCTGTCTGTTCCTACTGAGTCTGGACTATGTGTTCCTGATTTGGTGCGTCTGTCTGTTCCTACTGAGTCTGGACTATGTGTTCCTGATTTGGTGCGTTTGTCTGTTCCTACTGAGTCTGGACTATGCATTCCTGATTTGGTGCATCTGTCTGTTCCTACTGAGTCTGGACTATGTGTTCCTGATTTGACCGTCTGTTCCTACTGAGTCTGGACTATGTGTTCCTGATTTGGTGCGTCTGTCTGTTCCTACTGAGTCTGGACTATGTGTTCCTGATTTGGTGCGTCTGTCTGTTCCTACTGAGTCTGGACTATGTGTTCCTGATTTGGTGCGTCTGTCTGTTCCTACTGAGTCTGGACTATGTGTTCCTGATTTGACCGTCTGTTCCTACTGTGTCTGGACTATGCATTCCTGATTCGGTCCTTCTGTCTGTTCCTACTGAGTCTGGGCTATGGGTTCCTGATTTGGTCCCTCTGTTTGTTCCTACTGAGTCTGGACTATGTGTTCCTGATTTAGTCGAACTATGTGTTCTTATTTGGTCAGGCTATCTGTTCCTACTTTGACCGAGCTTACCATTACTGCTTAGGCCAGAATATTGATAGTTATAAAGGGCCGGACTATTATCTCCTACATTATTATTATTATTATTATTATTATTATTATTATATTATTTATATAGCGCCAGCAGATTAAGTAGCGCTGTACAATGGGTGGACTAACAGACATGTCATTGTAACCAGACAAGTTGGACACACAGGAACAGAGGGGTTGAGGGCCCCGCTCAATGAGCTTACATGCTAGATCTACCATAATTGGTGTAGGATCCACTGATATTATTATTATTATTATTATTATTGTTTTATATAGCGCCATCAGATTCCGAAGCTCTGTACAATGGGTGGACTAACAGACATGTAATTGTAACCAGACAGCTGGACGTACAGGAACAGAGAGGTGGAGGGCCCTGCTCAATGAGCTTACATTCTAGGGGAGGGGGGTATAGAAACACAAAGGGTAAAAGTAGGGGTACGAAGTAGGTTGTTAGAAAAGTATTCACTGAGGGCTTAGTAGGTTATTTTTGACAGTTGCAGTAGAGGAGTCATGGGGAATGGGGGATAAAAACCTGCTAACAGTTTAATTGATACGCTTTCTTGAAGAAGTGATGTTTTTTTGAATCAGTGGAGACTGGGTGAAAGTCTTATGGAGAAGGAAAGGGGGTTCCTCAGAAAAGGTGCAGCCCTGGAGAAATCTTGGAGGCGAGCGTTAGAGGTGGTAGTACGGACAGAGGATAGACGTAGGTCTTCGGCAGAGCGTAGGGGCCTTAACGGGACATACCTGTGTATTAGGGAGGACAGGTAGGTCAGCATTATGTAGGGACTTGTAAGCAAGCACCAGAATTTTAAATTGAGCCCTATATCTAACTGGAAGCCAATGCAGGGACTGACAGAGCGGGGAGGTGTGGGAGGTCCCAGCGGACAGGAAAAAGAGCCTCGCTGCCGCATTCATTATAGATTGCAGCGGTGCAATCTGGGAACACGTGAGACCACTGAGAAGGGTATTGCAGCAGTCAAGGCGAGAGAGACCATTAACAGGTTATCCATAGTTTTGCCATTTAACCCGCTCCCATGTTGGCAGGTCTTTTACATTTCGTCTGGCCAGTCTAGTAGTTCCTACTTTAACCAGGATGATCTTTGGCCTTGCTTTTTATTATGATAAATTATGCTAATAATGACTTTATTAGAAGACCTAAGCATTACCTCCCGCTATGTCGTGGGCTGTAGTCAGAGACAGGTGACCCTCCATTCACCTTATAAATCAATATAATCTATGCCCAATCAAACAGGAGATTCTGGATAAACAAACCGGTAAAAGTTTCTAATTCATTGGACAATGGAAGTACAGTGTGTCCGCACACAGCCCGGTGACATTGTTCTGATCCGCGGGTAAGCTCGCCTGACACAAAAGGAGACGATTCTCTAAGCAGCCTTGGAATAGAATTTTCTAACTGCTTACAATAAAAGAATGAAAAATATCTTAATTGGAAATTGTGCACGCATTGTCTGAGCGTGAAAAAAAATGAAATCAGGGAATTATAATATCATCTTCTTTTCGATGTTAGCATTTTTTTTTTTTATTTAGAAAATCCTTTGTTGGGCTCGTTGCTCTTACCGTGAAAACTTTATTAATTTAGCTTGCTGTGAGGAGCCCTGTTTTGTTAAAAGCCTCAGACAGAACAGGTCCCTCCAATAATCTGCCTGAATGACTGCTTCCCCCTTGCATAAAGGTCATCCGCTTTGTGAGGCGCTTTGGTGGTATTGTGAAATGATTAATTGAGCTACGTTAACAGGACACAAGACGATGCTGTATATTTACTCAGCTGAACATACGTCATTGACCGTCCTAGCTCTCTGGATTTCTAAGGCACCAACATAGTCTGCAGCTCAGTACAAAGAGAATTTATCATTAATATTAATCATTTCTTCCATCCTTCCCATATCGCAGTCATTTAATAATATTTATATAGTGGACTTTAACCGGTGGTTGGGGATTGTTCAGAACGGTCCTTTTACTTTACTAACAGTAGCTTCTAGTCCTTTTTTCTAAGGTTCCTTGTTGTCACCATTGCGATACACAGGTCCTGTATTCTGGGCTTGTCGATCATATACAGTGAGGGAAAAAAGTATTTGATCCCCTGCTGATTTTGAATGTTTGCCCACTGACAAAACAAATGATCAGTCTGTAATGTTAATGGTAGGTGTATTTTAACAGTGACAGACAGAATAAAAAAAAAAATCCAGAAAAATGCACGTCAAAAAAATTATAAATTGATTGATGTCAATGTGTGAAATAAGTATTTGAACCCCTATCAATCAGCAAGATTTCTGGCTACCAGGTGTCTTTTATACAGGTAACGAGCTGAGATTAGGAGCACTCTCTTAAAGGGAGTGCTCCTAATCTCAGCTCATAAACTGTATAAAAGTCCATAGAAGCAATCAATCAGATTCCAAACTCTCCACTATGGCTAAAACCAAAGAGCTGTCAAAGAATGTCTGGGACAAGATTGCAGACCTACACAAGGCTGGTATGGGCTACAAGACCATAACCAAGCAGCTTGGTGAGAAGGTGACAACAGTTGGTGCGATTATTTGCAAATGGAAGAAATACAAAATAACTGTCAGTATCCCTCGGTCTGGTGCTCCATGCAAATTCTCACCTCGTGGACTTTCAATGATCATGAGAACGGTAAGGAATCAGCCCAGAACTACACGGGAGGATCTTGGTAATGATCTCAACCAGCTTAGACCATAGTCACCAAGAAAACAATTGGTAACACAATACGCCATAAAGGACTAAAATCCTGCAGTGCCCGAAAGGTCCCCCTGCTCAAAAAAGCACATGTACAGGCCCCATCTGAAGTTTGCCAGTGAACATCTGAATGATTCAGAAGAGAACCAGGTGAAAGTGTTGTGGTCAGATGAGACCAAAATCGAGCTCTTTGGCATCAACTCAACTCGCCGTGTTTGGAGGAGGAGGAATGCAGCCTATGACCCCAAGAACACCATCCCCACCCTCAAACATGGAGGTAGAAACATTATGCTTTGGGGTGTTTTTTTGTTAAGGGGACAGGACAACTGCATCGCATCAAAGGGACGATGAACAGGGCCATGTACCGTCAAATCTTGGGTGAGAACCTCCTTCCCTCAGCCAGGACATTGAAAATGGGTCGTGGATGGGTATTCCAGCATGACAATGACCCAAAACACACAGCAAAGACAAGAAAGGAGTGTCTCAAGAAGAAGAATATTAAGCTCCTGGAGTGGCCTAGGCAGTCTCCAGACCTTAATCCCATAGACAATCTGTGGAGGGAGCTGAAGGTTCGAGTTGCCAAACATCAGATTTGAAACCTTAATGACTTGGAGCGGATCTGCAAAGAGGAGTGGGACAAAATCCCTCCTGAGATGTGTGCAAACCTGGTGGCCAACTACAAGAAACGTCTGACCTCTGTGATTGCCAACAAAGGTTTTTCCACAAAGTCCTAAGTTGAAGAGGTCAAATACTTATTTCACTTATTGACATGCAAATCAATGTATAACTTTTTTGACATGCGTTTTTCCATTTTTTTATTAGTTTTTTTTGTTATTCTGTCTCTCACTGTTAAAATATACCTACAGTTAAAATTATAAACTGATCATTTCTCTGTCAGTGGGCAAACGTTCAAAATCAGCAGGGGATCAAATACTTTTTTCCCTCTGGGTGACCAACATATCCAGAAATCACCCCGATCAGTTCAGGGGTTCAGGAATTTCATGGAAGTCATAATTTTGACTGACTGTGCACATGGTCCTATGCCCAAAACAGTTCCATGAAATCAGTGCTAACGGTCAAGTTTGGTAGTCTTTTACAGGTTTCCCTGCAGGGACAATAGTCTGTGGGCAGGAGGCTGGCAAGCAGGCTCCTCCAGAAGCTCGTGGCAAACTCACTTGGAGAGGGGGGTTTGTCACATATCTTCCCCCTTCCCCTACATTGAGTGTCCTGCGGGGAAACAAACTGGATGCATTCCCCCCTGGTTGGACCAAGTTGTCACTGGGGATGGAGGGCGCAGTTTCCCTCATCCGTGTTTGATGGGCAGAGGCCAGCGGCACTCTGCCCTGTAGCCAGCGCTTCAGCTGGGGTGGCCTGTTTATCGTCAGGCCCAGGAACTAATGGGCCGGTAGGGCGGAGGCCAGCTGCGCTCTGCCCTGATTCCAGCTCTTCTGCTAGAAGGATGTAAGTAGAGGCTGTAGTTCCCTCTCCCGCACCTGGAACATGGTTGGAATTCAGCAGTTGGGGATCTGGGCAGGTTGCCCAGCACCCCTGTAGGGCTGGTGCAGAGACCTCGGTCTTATCTGCACCATCCACGCCAGGGGGTTTGTCTCTGGACAACAGCCCCAGCTGCTGGGGAGTGGGACCGACCATCTCCACTCCCTGTATCTTTCCCCGTGGTTGTGGAGGGGGACCGACTGTCCCCTCCCAAGGTGTCTCCTGCTGCTGCTGGGGAGAGAGACCGCTTGTCTCCTCTCCCTGCCTGATACACTGCCGCTGGGGAAAGAGACCAACCGTCTATCTGCCAATAACACACTCTGCCGCTGGGGAGGAAGAACGACACACTTCTCTCCCTTTAACTCTGTCTGCCGCTGGTGAGAAAGACCATTTGTCTCCTCTCCCTGCCTGATACACTGCCGCTGGAAAGAGAGGCCAACCGTCTCTTCTCCCAATAACACACTCTGCCACTGGGGAGGAAGGATGACACACTTCTCTCCCTGTAACTCGCTCAGCCACTGGGGAGGAGGACTGACTGTCCCCATTCTTGACGACTCCATCTGTGGTTGGAGATCTGGGCAGGCTGCCCAGCATCCCTGTAGGGCCAGTTGAGAGACCTCAGTCCCATCTCCACCTGCCAACTGGTGGTCTTCCAAGGACCAGTCTATAAGGTCCTCTGTTTCTGGAACAGGTATTAAACAGGGGGTACAGCAGCCAGGTCTCCCCACCTGGAGTGTGGCAGGTCTGAGTCAGCCACCCAGCTTTCCTGCTCAGCAGGCACAAAGACTACAGCCCCATCTGCACCATTCAGGCCAGGTGCCTTGTCTCCTGATGACGGGCACAGCTGCTGGGGAGGAAGGACGAAACTCAACTCTCCCGGTGTTGCACAGTTCATAAACCACATCAATTCGGAGACAGGTGATATTACCCGTTGGAATAGGCATACATAATCCTGATCTAGTTCCCACTCCCGGTTGGCCCAAAAAGATAGGTCTGGCTGTATGGCAGCGATCTCAGTAAGGTCCCAGTTGTCTGCCCGCTCAGCTCAGATGGACCAGAAGTGAGCACTATCGGTTTCTCCGAACTCCAGACTAGTTTCAAAAGCCTCCCAAAACAAACCAGGGTCATTGTAGTCTCCCCCCTCAATACACTTATACTCAATCAGCCAAGGGTAGAGGTGGTAGGCATGCCACCGCCGGGTCCGGTATGAATCAATCAGCCATTCCACCGTTTTAACTAGCGTCTCCAGTTTGCTTACCCATTCCTTTGAGGGCTGGTTTCCCAGGAACGACATCTGCAGCTCTAACTGTTCCGCTTGGTTGATCCGAATATCCTAACTCCGGAAGGGTCGAATTTCGTCGAGGTCCTCCTTCCAGAGATTTGTTCGCAGCACCATCCCCCACTCTGTCTCTCTATCCTCTGGAATAGGGTACTCCATACTGCACAGCACAGCCTGTAGTCGCTGCTGGAGTCTGGTGTCGAAGCCGGATACTGCCCCGCAATACTTGCCTTTCATACTGCTGTAGTGCTGGTTCCCATCCCACCGCTGCCAACCAATGTGACAGAGCTCCTAGTACCCCGACTGGGTGCCTCCGCCAGGGACCGCTTCCTAGCTGGAACAGGGGACAAAACCGCAGCACTTCTGCCCACAGTCGCCGTGGCCTGCCTGGGGCCCTGGAACCGCTCCTTCCTGGAGCCGAATGGGGAATTCGCTCTAGACACCCCCAGGCACTGGACGATACTCAGTCCTGGGAGCTCTTGTCCTTACAAGGACTTTCCTCATTGAATCCCCTGCAAGCTGGAACAGCAGACACAGGGGTTACATCTTCCTTCCCTCCAATAACAGGACGACACACAGTTTTGGAGTGTAAGCTGGAATGCTTTAATGGCAGCCACAACTGGCCTTATATGCAGGTCCCCATGCAAGGAGCACTCCCCCCTGGACCTTGTGGGGGACTGCAGCACAAAGTCACAGACCAATGACAAAGGTGTTTAAATACATGACACTCCCATATACAAGCATACAATCCCTCCCCTCTGCCTGGGAGATAATTGGATCAGTAACTGTACTAATTCTAATCCAATTATCTCCAAGCACAGAAAAACATACTTTTTCAAAACACCCCAAAAGTACCCTAAAAATGCAGAAAACTTCACAAATGTTACATCCCCCGATAGCCCTGATCTGGGTGACCAACAGATAAGAAAATCACCCAGATCAGTTCAGGGGTTCAGGATTTCCATGGAAGTCATAATTTTGACCGACCGTGCACATGGTCCTATGCCCAAAACAGTTCCATGAAATCAGTGCTAACGGTCGGTCAAGTTCGGTAGTATTTTACAGGTTTCCCTGAAGGGCCCATAGTCTGTGGGCAGGAGGCTGGTAAGCAGGCTCCTCCAGGAGCTTGTGGCAAACTCACTTGGAGAGGGGAGTTTGTCACAGTGAGATTGTAAATTATTTCTGTAAATCTGTAAATTGTTTGATCTGAGAGTTAGAGATCCATTGGTGGACATGCGTGATGAGTGCCTTAGTCCAGGATTCTAACGGGAGATCATCATGTATGGCGTGACTGATTGTATCGGGGCCATTGGGAGTTTGGGTAAGGGAACTATTGATCCGTCTATCCATTTATGGCATATTTATAGGGAGAACGCAGTGTAATTGCACTGCCCTGGGGGCATCTAAGCAAGGGGGTACCCACAGGAGAGTTTGGGTTTAAGGCAGACCGATAATGGAGTCCTCCAATCACAGCGTAGTGGTGATGTGGGTGCTGAACTCGTAGCCATTAGATGTGATATCACCGTCGATCTGTTATATGTTTTAATGTTGGGAACTCATTAATTTATTTTTATAACTCTGTTACTTTTTCACACTTGATCTGTGAACCAAATGGCAGGAAAGTACTCAAATAAGAGTTATCTGATTATTATTACCATTACCATTACCAGACCCTTATACCAGATAAATATATAATATTTATTTAACTATTATCACGTCCTTATAGAAAGCACATACTTAATATTTATTTAACCATTACTACGTCCTTATACAAAACGCATACATAATATTTATTGATTTAACCGTTATCATCCCTTATATAAACTACATACATAATATTTACTCATTTAACCATTATCATACGCTTATATAAACTACATACATAATATAATATGTATTTATTTAACCGTTATCAGGCCCTTATACAAGATACATATATAATATTTATTTATTTAACCGTTATCAGGTCCTTATACAAGATACATATATAATATTTATTTATTTAACCGTTATCAGGTCCTTATACAAGATACATATATAATATTTATTTATTTAACCGTTATCAGGCCCTTATACAAGATACATATATAATATTTATTTATTTAACCATTATCAGACCCTTTTTGGTTTGTCCAAACGTTTCCTCAAGTATTTTCTATGGATGATTTCTGTCTGAACCATCATATGAACGAGCGACGGGCATCATAAACAAAATGTACATTTCAAGGAAAATGATTCGGCCAAACCGAAGTTTCCTGCCTTGGCCAAACATGGTGAGGAATGTTAATGTGAAGATATTGTATAAACACAATTACACGTGCTTAACGGGTCTCATGCACTTATAACCCACTACTTCCCAGACTGCATCTGGCTTATCGACTTCCTGTCCATGATGATTTGAATAATCCGTCCTTCTAAGTGTATTACTGGTGCCAGACTCAGGGTATATGTATAAAGCGCTATTAGAAAGGATTATAAAGACTACTTGGTGTTCAATCTTTAAGCCGTGAATTGTGAAATTCAGATAGAAATAGCCAACCTCAGTCTATAACCTTCCAGTTGATATGAATTCATCGTTTAGTCAATAAACCCCTTGAAATACTGTTCTTCCTTTACCTATATTTTCACCTTTTATTAAGAAATTGCCATTTGCTCAATGTTAACGTGTATCCTATAAGGTTATTAAAGCATATTTGCCCGGATTCATTTATAAAATCACTCAGAAAAGGAACAAATTGGTTCCTGAATGAAATGACCTTCATTATCCCACAAGACAATGTTACCGGCTGTTCGTCCTCTTTATTGACTGTTCTATAGAACGCAGATATTCCTGCAGATTTACAAAAGGATATCATCTGCAAATTTCATGGCCCCCGAGATTCCTGTATATTAAAGAAGACGATCCGGCGCGAGACCCGTGTATAAGTCATGCAGGGAGTTCTGCGTTCAGCGTGTGGATGTTAAGTGAATTTCACAGTATCCGAGCTTCAAAGCTGATTAGGTCAAAAGGCTAATATTAGTGACATTTCGTGTTCCGACACCCAACTCCAATATTATCGTGGATCGCCTTGTTGCGGTATGTGCAAGTGTCTGTCTGTTGAAGTGCGTCGGATTAATTGCGTAGGTAGATGTAAAATTTCCAATGAGAATGTCACTCACAATAAGAGTCGCTGTTGGCAGATAGCATGAGATGGCAAAGGGATTCAACTAAAGGTCAACGGAGTTCATAGTTTCTCAACAAAATTACACATTTCAGAGTATGGAAGACTAATGTATGCCGAGTGACCGCGAGCCCAGCCAATTAACTCTGATAACAAGAGAACTGTGCCGATAATGCTGGAGAGGGACTTTTAAGACAGTTCTCTAATTGCAATTCAACTTATGTTCCCCCATTACTATACATTGAAAGGTAGCCGATGCTCAGGAACTGCGCATTACGAAATCTTAGTCCATTAAGCCATATTGCAAGTCACAATTGTCCACTGACAAATTGCTGTAATAAAACATTTATTGTTGGGAGAGTGCACCTTCCACAGCAATGATCTATTCCTAGTAATGCTTTATGGATTGTATAAAGCTGTACAAATTGCCCAGGATATTAGAAGGGGCGGAGCTTGCTGTACGGGGTCGTCAATGCCATGGTAACAGTGTGACTAAAGCATCCTTCAATTCTTCCACAGTTATCATTAACCTACTGCAGAATAACAATTTATCTCTCTACATACCTTCTGTATTAAGTACTTCTGAGAACGTCCAAGCCCCCAGTAATGGGTTCCGCCGGCGCAACTATTGTCATCACGGATAATCAATAAATGCATTAAATAAACTCTGCTTTTATCCGTCAGGTTAATGCTGTTAATAATAATATGGAGAAAAAAAACACATCTTATGGAAATCTTATGGTGTTTACGTTCTGATTCCACTTATTATACATATATTGTACTTTTTGGCTATATACGATATAAGAACCCTCATTGTCCAGGATTTAACATGAAATTCATTTTTATTTTATTATTTACTTTATTTAGTATTTACAAAGTATCAACATATTCTGCAGCGCAGAGCAGGGGAGAAAGACTTTACGATTTAGACATCCCGACATAAAATAAACAGGGATCCTGCATGTTTGAAAATAAAACAATGTTTCCCACATAGACCACTGCAAACACCAGACACACGCGCATACACACACACACAATACCACCATATACACTCACATAACACCACAGACATTCCACACACATAAGTAACACACACATACACCCCACACACGTACACAACACCACGAACAGTCCACATGAGCATAAAACCTCAGCAGTTACTACACTACACTTATACAGAACCCGCAGAATTCTTGATAACACATAAATGTTACTTTAATAAACATTTATGTGTTATGGGACTAAGGGACTTCAAAACGCTACTTGGGCACAGCACCACCAAGAGGCTGCTACGACTGATCTAGAGTGTCGGACATTTGAATAGGATGGAGGAAGCTATGCCTACAAACCATGTCCTTGGGTCACAATGTCCCAGTGTATTTTGGGGAAATTCTTATTCAGAACACCATGAATCGTCAGGAATTCAGATTAAATTTGACATTTTGGGTAAAAATAGCTGTGTTGAATGCTGACTATGATTTTTTTCAATTGGGCTGTTATGACCTTAAATTTGAAATTCCCTTTAAATTCTCAAAAATGCAAATGTCAGTGAATAACCCTGTTAGATTTGCCAGACACTAAATTGAAGTGAATTCCACATTGCACAAATGTAGGCGACAGTGCTGATTTTGATTTTTTTAACACTACTAGATTGCAAGGTTGTTCGAGGAAGATCGTCCTCACCTCAATGTCTGCCCACATTATTTGTGTTAAATATCCCCACTGTGTACAGCACTGCGCAAACTGTTGGTGCTGAATAAATGTTAATAATAACAAGAAATAATAATAATAATGGTCACAGCTTGGCTATTTAAACCAAAATCTTACATATTGGCTTTCAGTTCACAGCTAATTCTGAGCCGGAGTAGACGGTTATTTTGGGGAGAACTGACGGGGATAGCAATTATAGCGCCCCCTATCTACGCTTTAATCGCGCTGCAGTTTGCAGTGCGTTGGGGAAGGGATATAATATACATAAAGCAATAAAATAATATAGAGGAGAGTGTCAAGGTTAATACATTGAGTGATAATGCTCAGCTGATTTGATACATACGTATATATTGAGTGATACGGTGTTCTCGCACGGTACTCTACAACGCAGCTCTGAAATGAAAACGTTGTATCATACTCAGAATATGCTCTCTTTTATTTGACTAAACAAGTAATTTTTCAGCATCAAGCTAAAAGGGGAGAGGGATCAATATAAATGTGTCTGTAATTGAAAAGCAGTGGGTGATGAGCTGGCACGGACAGAACGATAATGGGAATAAAGATGAAATGCTGGCGGAAGCTGGGTGAAGAGAACAGATTAAAGATGGGATCTCAATTAAATACCAAGTGATACACGCGGCATTATATTAAAATCCCTGGGTTTTGTTACATCGGTTAGTATTTTTCTCTTACAGAAAATGAGCAAATGAAAGAAAGCCGATACATGTATGAAAATAATGAAATTGGACGCATGGTGCGTTTTACCTACTAATTTGATTCTAGCACCGCAAGGGTTCGAAAAAAATCACGATGCGCCTTGTTTTTTAATCTTGTGTCTGGATGAATGAAGACAATTCTCTTGTGTTTTTTTTTTTCTTTGTGAAAGCATCGAGTCGCCCAGTAGAGAGTTCCTTAATGTGATGAATTCATGTTGGTACTCAGACTTCCCAGCAAATAAAGACGATGCAAATAAAGGGAAAACACTACGCTCAACATTTACAGCACAGATCGCAAGATCTGAAACGCTCCTTAGAGTTACTTTCAGACCGGGAACGTTCCAGCAGGTGGCAGACCAGTGATGGGGTAAATGTATTCAGAGGTTTGATTGGTCGATGGTGAGATTGGAGGAAAGTGACAGATTGAGGGTTTAAGAAAGCGTACTCATTACTGCCGTGAATAGATCCTTTCTATTTATTTTTACATTTGTTGCCAAGAAACCTTCAATTCCATTCCGTAACAAGGAATAAATCAATATAAAATAAATAAACATATCGACTGTGTAATTAAAATTACTATTTCAGAACCCAGAGACTGCCTGAGCTTTCTTGACTGTAAATGACTCTAAAGTCCGTACCGCAGAAAATATGGCGGTAAAAAAATCAGAATGCTATATGCCGCCATGGCTGACACAGCGTCAGGAGCGCAGCATTGTGTACGCAGACATCCCAACAGATCGTGTGTCCTGTGGTTTAAGTCAGCCTTTAACTACATTTCTTTGTCTCTCTGTCCTTAAAGTTTAAATGTTATCAAATCGTTTCCAGTTATGGCTGTCACGCTGTTAAGGATCCAGAATTAGAAAGACATGTTTTTTCTCTCATGCTGAATTTTGGAGACTTTAAAAGTTTTCCTGTGCATACATTCATTGTCTCAATTCCAACAACTTTCTCACAGTTGGTGTGACAATCTATCAACGTCTCTTTTCCTCCATTGTGTTATTTGAATGAACTGACTTATTGGCGTGAATTCTACATTTGTTTAATTCCAATTGTTAGATGTTTGCATTGAGTTTGATTAATTGTAACAGTTATTTCAGAATCCAGGAGTCCTTAAAATGCTCAACTAATAATTGCCGTCTTTCCTGTAAATTAAAGCCGCAAACAGACAGAGGCTCGCGGTGAGCGACTCTCCGAATACCGCAGGGGTTAAACAGAGAGATGTAAATAAATCACTAGTTCAATACAATGGCAATACTTATAATAGACAAACATTGGCTGACACGACCGCCTGCTGACAAGCTGGTAAGTGGCATGAGGTCTGGGACACAATAAGGTTAACGTGCCTTACTGCGAGTTGTGTGAATTGTCAATTTAAACGCAAAACATGAAAATGGTCAAAATGAAAAAAACGCAGTGATTATTGCAACTGACAAATCTTGCCCTATACTGGCTAAAATTCTATATATTTAAAGGTACTCTGTCTCCCCAAACATGGCTCTATGTGCTGTTTCTTCATGCATTTAATTACGTCCGTATATTGAGCTTGTCAAACAGCGGCGTATATTAATAAGGCCGTGTTACCTATAATAACTCTCCGGTGGGGAAGTCACCAGAAAAATTAAGTTGTAACTCGCCAAGTGACATGCGCGACAGACATGCAGCATCCACTGAGTGTGAATTATTTAGGGAGAGCGACATGCAGTGACATGATAACCAGGGAGCTAGAGGGCCATCCAAGCCTGTGATAGGGAGCACACCCTCCCGCCAGAGCAGGCACTGAGCGAACTGCAGGCAGGTATACCGCAAAGGTAGGTGCCTGCCCTGGCACTGTTGTAAGTGGCTGTGGAGCTGCAGGGATCTCTCTATACTGATTGCCCAGCTCCCTACAGGCCCTCTACTGATGCTGGAAGCCGGCACCACTGACTATTTACCCTGGGGGCCTCCAGGGCACACCTGGCACTGCAGTGGTTATGGTGCTTGGAGTGTCTCTTTAATAACTATGCAGGATGCTTTAAAACAAGTGCCGCAGCTTTGTAATGTTTGTTAGTAAGTTATTAATAATTGCTGAGGTTTCCAGTAGTTCTAATTCATTGTTACTTTCACAGGTTAAATAGGTATAAGATTTATCGAGTCCCAGTCTAGTTCCTCTCTCCGTATCCTGATATGAGCGAATGCAACAATGGCCATTGTTTACGGCGCACAGAGGAAGTTTGCAAGGCCTGTTTCCTGCACACAATATATAAACCCATAAACAAAGAGAGGTGTTTCATATTGTATCAGGTAAACAGACCCCCCTCGGATCCCAGTGAGGGCGACTTTCCCAGGCTAAACAAAGAGAGAGCAAGAACAATTAGACCGGGCCGCACGGGATGGAAACCTGCTCGATTCTTTCTGCACGTAAAATCCAATCCAACACTTAATTCTGAGATCTGGAAATAGAATTAGGACAATTTGATTGATAAAGCATATTTCCAATGAAACGTGTCTGCTGTAAGCTAAATATCGTACAGCATCTGCACACGCCATCATCGTAGAATAATGTTATTTTATTAAATGCAAAGTTTTATTAAGTTCTTCATAACCGAATAAGAGTTGGATACATAATAAAGACTAGACTTTGACACAGCGCAGAGTCCAGTAAAAATAAAGGGGTTCATTCACTAAACACTGAATCTGGGGGATGAAGGAATTGGAGGTAATTTTGCAAAATTAGAGAGAAAAAAAGCCACATTCAAAAATGTATGTTCTTTGCTAGTTTAACGTGAATTGTGTGATTTGTCTGCCAATTCGTCCTGTTTAATAAGTAGGTTTGTACATTGCCAGCTCCACAAAGCAGCACCTATTGTTTATAGATACATAGGAATGTGAGAATTAAGAAGAATTACGCTGTTTTCCAATCAAAGAATCATTTTGAATTTGCTAAATAATAGTAGCTATAACACATACAAGTATTGTTTTTTTAATTCTTTTATTTTTATTATAGAATATATTTGGTATATAAATGCCCTCTTTAAAAGCTCCTTCACCATATAAAAACCCCGCCATTTTTCGATTAGGTAAATGCGCAGCGCTGGGAGAACACAGGGACACCAAATGTTTGGCTTCATATACAAGCTGTGGACATTGAAGCCATAAAGCGTTTGTGATTGTTTCTTGTGAATTGTGTCTGTGTTACAGGCCATAGATCACAAATAATCAAAACTCCAGAATAATAATTGACATAAACAGAATCAAGCATCACCCACTCCCTTGAACTGTCTTCACAGGGAGAGTAAGTCCATTAAACCATCAGGTTTTGGTCTAAAGTCAATTTTAAATCCCACGTCCTAAATGCCAGTCCCTCTGGCACTAACGCTATTTACGGGCGAGTTGCGTGCAGGCTGTGTGTGTCAGTAGATTGACATCTTGAACTTAAAATAAAACATTAAAAAAAAAAAATGTCTTCAGAAATCATCGAAAGGCCCAAAGGGCAGCGACTATTGCGCAGTCTGACTGTAAGTCGCATTAAGTTCCACAATTAACCCTTAAGGCGCTTTACGGGCCAGTAGTGCTAAACCGACTGACTCCTTCTCTGCGTTATATGAGGAATTCTATCCTGTATAGAATGTTATTAATTATTATTACACATACAGGTTAGAGAGTCCGATCACAGGTTATATGTAAGGTTTTATTTATATACCTACAGATAGATTCTACATGTCTGTCACTGCCCGTTCAGGGTGTAAAATGCCAAGAATGTTATAAATAATGCGTTAATCCACGCTTGTTAAACATGAACTTTGCAGAGGGCAGCGCAGTACACTGACTTTACTCCTAAACCAACCATCGCTATTACAATCAAAATCCTAAAGACCTGGAGATTCTACGACCTAACAAAACCGAAATCTGCAGCAAAAACACAAACGAGTCAGCTTCCCAGAGACTATGGGGGACGTGCGCCAGAGTCGGCAGGAATAATGTGCAACGCTCTGCCAATAATCGCCAGACTCTCGCTCTGTTTGTTACTCCAGGAATCTGTTTTTGGATGGCGCCAGTGATCGCAGCAAATAATGTGTTCAAGAACAAAATTAGTGAATTAGTGAACTCAAGGTGTCAAACCAGCATATGACGCGCTTATAAATAAAGACACGATGGGTTTATTCACTAAACTGTGAGATGATGGGAAATTATAAAAAAAAAATTTAATGCAAAATAAAGGTTCAAATACTAAAGTGGAAAAAAATCCCTAATTCAACAATTTTTTTCAAATCTTTACTTTTTGTAAACTGTTTGTCTGTCTATCTATCCATCCATTATCTATCTGTAATGTGTTTATTATTTTTTTTTTTTACACCGACTGATTTCAAAACACATTTATTGTAGTTTAAAGACACATTACTAGGAGTATTATTGCTGTGGAGCTCTGTTATACACTCAGACACATTACTGGGAGTATTATTGCTGTGGAGCTCTGTTATACACTCAGACACATTACTGGGAGTATTATTGCTGTGGAGCTCTGTTATACACTCAGTCACATTACTGGGAGTATTATTGCTGTGGAGCTCTGTTATACACTCAGTCACATTACTGGGAGTATTATTGCTGTGGAGCTCTGCTATACACTCAGACACATTACTGGAAGTATTATTGCTGTGGAGCTCTGTTATACACTCAGACACATTATTGGGAGTATTATTCCTGTGGAGCTCTGTTATACACTCAGACACATTACTGGGAGTATTATTGCTGTGGAGCTCTGTTATACACTCAGACACATTACTGGGAGTATTATTGCTGTGGAGCTCTGTTATACACTCAGTCACATTACTGGGAGTATTATTGCTGTGGAGCTCTGTTATACACTCAGGGACATTACTGGGAGTATTATTGCTGTGGAGCTCTGTTATACACTCACACACATTACTGGGAGTATTATTGCTGTGGAGCTCTGTTATACACTCAGACACATTACTGGGAGTATTATTGCTGTGGAGCTCTGTTATACACTCACACACTTTACTGGGAGTATTATTGCTGTGGAGCTCTGTTATACACTCAGACACATTACTGTGAGTATTATTGATTTGGAGCTCTGTTATACACTCAGGGACATTACTGGGAGTATTATTACTGCAGAGCTCTGTTATACACTCAGGGACATTACTGGGAGTATTATTGCTGTGAAGCTCTGTTATACACCCAGACACATTACTGGGAGTATTATTGCTGTGGAGCTCTGTTATACACTCAGACACATTACTGGGAGTATTATTGCTGTGGAGCTCTGTTATACACTCAGACACATTGCTGGGAGTATTATTGCTGTGGAGCTCTGTTATACATTCAGACACATAACTGGGAGTATTATTGCTGTGGAGCTCTGTTATACACTCAGACACATTACTGGGAGTATTGTTGCTGTGAAGCTCTGTTATACGCGCAGACAGTACTAGGAGTATTATTGCTGTGGAGCTCTGTTATACACGCAGACAGTACTAGGAGTATTATTGCTGTGGAGCTCTGTTATACACTCAGACACATTACTGGGAGTATTATTGCTGTGGAGCGCTGTTATACATTCAGACACATTACTCAGAGTATTATTGCTGTGGAGCTCTGTTATACGCTCATACATTACTGGAAGTATTATTGCTGTGGAGCTCTGTTATACATTTAGACACATTACTGGGAGTATTATTGCTGTGGAGCGCTGTTATACACTCAGACACATTACTCAGAGTATTATTGCTGTGGAGCTCTGTTATACGCTCAGACACATTACTCAGAGTATTATTGCTGTGGAGCTCTGTTACACACTCAGACACATTACTGGGAGTATTATTACTGTGGAGCTCTGTTATACACTCAGACACATTACTGGGAGTATTATTGCTGGGGAGCTCTGTTATACACTCAGACACATTAATGGGAGTATTATTACTGTGGAGCTCTGTTATACATTCAGACATATTACTGGGAGTATTATTACTGTGGGGCTCTGTTACACACTCAGACACATTACTGGAAGTATTATTGCTGTGGAGCTCTGTTATAGACTCAGACACATTACTGGGAGTATTATTGCTGTGGAGCTCTGTTTTACACTCAGACATATTACTGGGAGTATTATCGCTGTGGAGCTCTGTTATACACTCACACACATTACTGGGAGTATTATTGCTGTGGAGCTCTGTTATACACTCAGACACATTACTGGGAGTATTATTGCTGTGGGACTCTGTTATACACTCAGACAGATTACTGTGAGTATTATTGCTGTGGAGCTCTGTTATACACTCAGACACATTACTTGGAGTATTATTGCTGTGGAGCTCTGTTATACACTCAGACACATTACTGGGAGTATTATTGATGTGGAGCTCTGTTATACACTCAGACACATTACTGGAAGTATTATTGCTGTGGAGCTCTGTTATAGACTCAGACACATTACTGGGAGTATTATTCCTGTGGAGCTCTGTTTTACGCTCAGACATATTACTGGGAGTATTATCGCTGTGGAGCTCTGTTATACACTCACACACTTTACTGGGAGTATTATTGCTGTGGAGTTCTGTTATACACAGACACATCGCTGGGAGTATTATTGCTGTGGAGCTCTGTTATACACTCAGACACCTTACTGGGAGTATTATTGCTGTGGAGCTCTGTTATACACTCAGACACATTACTGGGATTATTATTGCTGTGGAGCTCTGTTATACACTCGGACACATTACTGGGAGTATTATTACTGTGGAGCTCTGTTATACACTCAGACACATTACTGGGAGTATTATTACTGTGGAGCTCTGTTATACACTCAGACACATTACTGGGAGTATTATTGCTGTGGGGCTCTGTTATACACTCAGACACATTACTGGGAGTATTATTGCTGTGGGGCTCTGTTATACACCCAGACACATTACTGGGAGTATTATTGCTGGGGGCTCTGTTATACACTCAGACACATTACTGGGAGTATTATTGCTGTGGGGCTCTGTTATACACTCAGACACATTACTGGGAGTATTATTACTGTGGAGCTCTGTTATACACTCAGACACATTACAGGGAGTATTATTGCTTTGGGGCTCTGTTATACACCCAGACACATTACTGGGAGTATTATTGCTGGGGGCTCTGTTATACACTCAGACACATTACTGGGAGTATTATTGCTGTGGGGCTCTGTTATACACTCAGACACATTACTGGGAGTATTATTACTGTGGAGCTCTGTTATACACTCAGACACATTACAGGGAGTATTATTGCTTTGGGGCTCTGTTATACACCCAGACACATTACTGGGAGTATTATTGCTGGGGGCTCTGTTATACACTCAGACACATTACTGGGAGTATTATTGCTGTGGGGCTCTGTTATACACTCAGACACATTACTGGGAGTATTATCACTGTGGAGCTCTGTTATACACTCAGACACATTACTGGGAGTATTATTGCTGTGGAGCTCTGTTATACACTCAGACACATTACTGGGAGTATTATTGCTGTGGAGCTCTGTTATACACTCAGACACATTACTGGGAGTATTATTGCTGTGGAGCTCTGTTATACACTCAGACACATTACTGGGAGTATTATTGCTGTGGAGCTCTATTATACACTCAGACACACCAATAATATGTAGCTCCTAGAGAAGAGGGACAGAGGGATTCCCAGAGAGGGACTGTCCCTCCTAAATAGGGACACTTGGTTGGTGTGGCTTGTATAATATTGCTCGCCCAGCTAGCACTCAGTAAGTTAAGCTGAGGAGCGCGGGTTTTTGCTGCGATACAATCTTGCTATATAATGAGGGTATAATAGTGACAGTCAGCCCACGGCGAGCTGAACGTGTTGCTTTTGGCCGAGTCCCTAACACTGAGGCGAGATTTGTAACAGAGTGCACTTTGTGAACTAAACATCACTCGTTCTCATTTTAGTCATTTTTTTCAAGATTATTCCGCTTGCCAGGTTTAAAGCCACTCAATGGGAGGCTTCTTGGCCAGACGAGTCCAGCTTTGCGGGCAAAGCATTTGTTCAGAAGTTACCAGAAAAGGAAAATGAAGGATTCTTCCAGGAGTTGTTATAGTTCAAAGTGTGGCACACCGAGAAGCCGCGAGGCTGGCACTGTACAGGGGAAAAAGTGAATGTCACTGGCAGAGACGGACAAAAACTAACAATATAAAGTCTTTGTAAAAAGCTGCCATTCTTTCTAAGTATAATATAATAAAGCTATTCAAAGCCAATCCGGGCATCACATGCTATTATTGTAACTGAGTCACATTTCCTGTTGGGTGTGATTAGGAAATCTGGCATTCTGGCGCACTGGGTGTGGCCAGTACATCTGCAATAATACAACAACCCATAAATAGAGGGAGCAGTCTACGCCAATCACTGTCTTCAGCTTGTACTTACCTGTCCTTGATTGGCCAATCAGAGTGCAGGCAGTGTCTGAGCATGCGCACTAAATCCCAAATGGAGTTTAATTGTGAGAGCAAAAGCAGCCGCAGGCAGGAAATGGGCGATCTATGACAGACACTTTGTTTCTGCTTCTTATTAGCTTGGTTCCAAACCCACCCAGGAGTGAGAGAGCTAATTCTCCCTAACAATGAGCAATAATCTCATCCCGCTGCTGAGGTCACTTACCTTGCTATGAGTCTGAGCTTTAGGTAGGTCTAAATCAGTCTTTCTAAATGGAAGATAGCCATACAAGTTAAGTGCACCCTCAATACATCAACCATAACTACTGTAAATGGCTTAAATGATAACTCCCATCAGGCCAGAAAGAATGTATACGTAAAGTTGTTAAATATTGAAAATCTTTTATATTTTGAGTATTGGGTACTGCAGAATTTTTAAAATGTGAAATAAATACTCTGCTTTCAATAGGTTGTTTTGTGGACCAATCCCAGGAGATGCTTGTTTCCTTTTTCTATCTCAACAACGCATTTTGTTTTGGGATAACTAAATTATTGTCCTGGTGGCTGCGGTTCCATCAGTCGTATTTACTAAACTGAGAATTATAAAGGATTGCAAACTTTACCAGAGACTAATTCTCCAGCTCAGGTATTTCCCCGAATTAGTTGTAATAGTTTAATAATAATGGCAGATGTTCTGATATTATTTTAACAGATCATGTCGCAGAATAAAGTGAGTTTGATCAGACAGATTTCTGTGATTATCTCTCTCGTGGGCTATCACGATCCGTCTCTCTGTAAAAGTTTCTCTTCCATCCTTCCTCCTGAAACTTTCTCAGCAATAATACGGATGATATATCCTCTCCGAACACTGACAGCAATGTTCAGAGCAATAAACACGGGCTTTGCTCATATCGCAAAGAAAAACAAGCAGAAACTGAAAGAAATAAGTGCAGAAAAACTCTTTTCCATAATGATTCTTAGCTTAGTATTTATTTTGCTTACGTTCACTTGGGATGGAAACACGTAAATAGCAGGAGGTATTAAGACAGACTCGGAGTCAAGATGCGGGTGTTTCACAGTTACAGACACCGGCCCTGTCTTCAGAAAGCTGGTCTTTGTGGATACTTCTGTCCCGTGTTGGAGCCCTCCCAACCCTTCCAGAAGCCATTAACACATTCCACTGTGTATTGTCCATATGGGTAACGCGGTGGGACTCCCACTGACTAACAGAGAGCTGGCGAGGGGCTAATTATTTTATTTAGCCTTTATCCATTTACCTAAATACACTTCAGACACTTACCAATCTTCATGGAGATTTATTGATTTTAGTTATGCACTCCGATGAAGGCATTTGACATCTCATGGACTCTTACTGATACTGATCAATGACTTCCATTAGAATTACATTTTTTTATAAATCCAACTGGTCTCAAGCTTTTCAATTCATTTTGCAAAGCAATCAGGCAAGTAAAGTGTAGGGGAGCAGTATCATTTTCAAACTGGAAACACCAGTGGAGAAGTTTATGGTGGAGGAATTCATGCTGAAGGGGTTTATGTTGGAGAGGATTGTGCTGGAGCGTTTTGTGATGGAGGAGTTTGTGGTGGAGGGGCTTATGGTGGAGGCTCATTATGGTGGGAATCGTTATGTAAAGGTTTGTGGTGGAAGGGTTCATGGTGGAAAGGACTGAATCCTTCCACCAAAAATCTGATGAAGGAGTTTGAGGTGAAGGGGTTAATAGTGGGGAACTCATGATGGCTGGGGCTCATGCTGTAGTGGTTTGTGGTGGAGGAGCTCATTGTGGACAGGTTTAATGGTGGAGCAATTCATAGTGGAGGGGTTCTGGGTTTGTGCTACATGGTGGAGAAGTTCATGGTGGGTGGGGCTCATGGTGTTGGGGTTTGTGGTTGAGGAGTTCATTGTGGACAGGTTTAATGGTGGAGCAGTTCATAGTGGAAGGGTTCTGGGTTTGTGCTACATGGTGGGTGGGGCACATGGTGTAGGGGTTTGTGATGGAAGAGTGCATTGTGGACAGGTTTAATGGTGGAGCAGTTCATAGTAGAGGGGTTCTGGGTTTGTGCTACATGGTGGAGAAGTTCATGGTGGGTGGGGCTTATGGTGTAGGGGTTTGTGGTGGATGAGTTCATTGTGGAGGAGATCATGGTGGAGGAGTTAATTGTGGAGGAGTTCATGGCGTAGAAGTTCGTGGTGTAGGAGTTCATTGTGGACAGGTTTAATGGTGGAGCAGTTCAAAGTGGAAGTATTCTGGGTTTGTGCTACATGGTGGAGTGGTTTAAGGATGATTGGTTCACAGTGCAGAGTTTTGTGGTGGAGGGCTTTGGCAGAGGATCTTACTATTGGAATGTCCAGCATTATCCAATGGTTACGGTGATGATGGGATATATAACAGCTTTCAAGTTAGCAAAACACAAAACCTTTCAAACTTCTTCACACTTCAGGGGTGCAGGTTTCATCAACTAAACGCACCCTGTCCTTCAGGATTGCATATTTTTAATACAGCTGCCTGGTTGTATGGATTTGTTTTGTGGGACTTATTTATCTACTTCTAAAAACCGAAGATGGAATTTCAAGGACATGGGATTTCAGGCTTCAGAGAACATTGAAGGATTTTATTTGTTTTTCAAGGAATTTTTTGTAGAAGGAAAGGAGGCACACAAGGAGGTACTAGTTCAAATAAAGACTGGCCATTCTCAATCCCTTTAGATCATCCAGTGGGGCATTAGTTTGGTTTGAGGTAGCCATGGCCAACAACGATCTCTCTCGGAGCTGTTACTGGTTGAGAAATAGGTTTGTTACTATATGACAATCTCAGGAGACTCCTGTAAATGACAGGAAATGCCAATGTGTCCTTCTCAGTAAACCAGAGCATCAGCATATTCACATTCTGTCTGCTTTTGTTTCTGGCCCATCCCAATACATATTACCCCTGCACTTCTTAACAGCCATACCGAACCTCCATTCCTGTGAGCATGGAGCGAAGGAAGGCAAGATTGATTGTCAACAAGCAATCATTTTCTTTATTAATCGATTTATACTTAATACTTTGTGATTGCCTGAAAAGCCCACCTGAGAGCGTTGTTCAATATATTTCATTTCAGTTCGATTACAGAATATTTTTTTCTTTAGTCAGTGGATAATGAATTCCTCAGGTTCATTGTCAGGAGAATACCTTTAAAGTGAGTGATACTCCTTCTCCTTGTTTCCTGAAAATAAAAGCCGACTTTTAGTGGATGTGTCCATTACAATGAGCTATCGGTGCAGATGTTGAAATGGAAGGAGTAGGGCTCCTGTACACCTGTGTGATTCAAGTCATTGGAGTTTAGGGGTTCCTGAATTTTATTGGGCAGAACGATATTCGGCTGAGTAAGGTGCAGACGGTAAACATCATCTACACAAATAAGACAGAGTATAACCATGATCTAATAAATGTTCTCACAAGTTACATATGAGTCCATGTCACCAACACCACCTGTACCGCACACCTAATGGTCAGTATTACAGAATAAATATACCAAACCACAGTGTTTTATGTCTAGGGCGGGCTGCAATAATAATTATTTGTCACTAGCTCTGTTAAGGGAACTCGTTTTTAGAAACAAGCAACATTTGTTGATATTAGCATAAAGTCAGAGGGCTATAAATTCACCTTCTCCATCTACGTAATGATGTCACAAGGATCGGGACTGTGAATGAACCCCAATGTCTCCGCGTCGCAGGACGCAGCAGGACAACTTCATGAGGCCGCCCAACCAGAACAAGGCCTCCTCACACAAGTTTAATTCTCTAATTCAGAACAGCGGGGAACAGAAACGCTCCCAAGAAAAATAGATTATCTCTTCCCAATTAATGTAAATCTGAAGGTGACATTATGTCTGTTGCAGTATATTGAGAAAATGTATCTTTTAGAAACAAAGTAGCTTGCCTCTCAAAGGACCTCCAACATGCACAGCTGTACGGACAACAAGATGTGGTAAAAGTCCTCAAATGTAAAGCTCATTATTGTATAAAGAAACCAAGAGGAAACGAATAGATGCAAAGTTCTCCTTACCTACAGCTGGCTTCAATATCTGGAACATTTGTAAATGTATGCACTCTTTTCCCTCAGTGCCGAGACGTGTTTCAAACCATATCAATAGGTGAAACACGCCACCTGTAGCCACCATATGTTATGTTTCTTGATGCCGAGTGATCGTTAACCTTAAGGATAACTGTAATGCGAATCGTCAGAGGGGTTAACGCTCGGATTTGGCAGAGAGATTTCTGACATATGTAACATGTATACAGGTCTCGTGCTTCACGCCTCATTGCGATGCCTGATCTGGCCCTGGGAAACATCTGCAGTGTTGAAGATACCTATGTAAATGTATCAACTCAAATCTTCGGATGAAATCCTCATCTGTCCGCCTGCTACTGATTTGGCTACCATAGTGTTTAAATGAGATATTATCTCATCTGCTCATTTTTACACAAAGAATTTCAACATGATTATTTATTCCTGATTGCTGAATTTTCACTCAGTAAATCAATTAGTACAGGAGACTGAGACAGCTGGTGAAGTTTAAAGATGGTGGGCGCTGCCTCCCCCCTCCTCCCCCAGACTTGTTGGGCTTTATCTACTTAACCCCATGTGATGGTGCCCTGTTCAAACCTTCAAACCAGCTGCATCTCCAATCATCAATAAAGGGAGAATAGAAACTGCACATATGTCTTTTATAGCATGCACTTATCAGTAGTCCTTACAAAACCAATAATTTATTTTATTTTGTAACAAAAACAGACGGGGAGGTTGGGGAGTCAGGGGTGCGGTGGGGCGGTGGGGCGGACCAACCTCCATCTGACTGGAGATAAGGCTTACAGCCTTAGACAGCTAATGTTTCATCTGTTGAATCCGGTAATTTATAACTCAGAGATTAGTTTATAAATTTACTAACTGAATGTTTCAAATCTCAGTCTGAGATAAGTAGGGTCCAGCTAAGTCCCACCGATTCCCTGCGGTCCATTCTGACAAAGAATGGTTACGATTAGAAAGGCCCTGAAATTCTAAAACCAGAAAGATAGACTCGGCATTGCTGCTCTGTTAAAGGAAACATACCCAAAGCAGACAAATGTTACATCTCCATCTGCTCTGGCTGCAAGTCACTTTCTAATAACTTTTCTAATAACTTTCGTTGTCAGATGGGTTAACACTAAGTGGGATTTGGCAGAGAGATTTCACGTAAAATGTATACAGTTGTAAGTCTGCTCTCTGGGAACGTCACACCGCAATTCGGTGCCCTAATCTGGTGAATCTGCCTACAATAATACCAGATCGAACAGGTGGGAATGAACAAAATAAACCTTCACATTGGGCTAGAAGGAGGCAGGAAGAATATTCCATAGAAATGTCTGATATTATTACAAAAATGATGTTGGAAATAGACGATAACAGTGGATCCAGATTTCTCTAGTTGATAAATGCCAGTAGAAATTGGATAGTACTCCTTGGGGGCCTGATCTGACCTCCCTGAGATTCTGAAGGATCCCAAGGTACAGACACTTGGAGATAAAGTATTAGTCAGGGTGCCCATAGTGTGATCACATTGGGATGACAATAAAGCCGGACTGGTCAGTTGGGCGTTTGTTCATGGGTATAATTGAAATGCCTGTTGATTGGCTTGAATTTTCCACCCAGCATGCCGTGCCTTGCCGACTGGCACATTAACTCATGACAAATGTTATGTTATGCTACGTTAACTGTGACGTTACCCAGGTGAAGTTTTACTGTCACCTTACTGAGATAAAGGATTACTGTGACGTTATCCAGGTGAAGGTTTATTGTGACGTTTTCCAGGTGAAGGTTTACGGTGAGGTTACCGAGGTGAAGGTTTATGGTGACGTTACTCAGGTGAAGGTTCACTGTGACGTTACCCAGGTGAAGGTTCACTGTGACATTGCCCAGGTGAAGGTTCACTGTGACGTTACCCAGGTGAAGGTTCACTGTGACGTTACCCAGGTGAAGGTTCACTGTGACATTACCCAGGTGAAGGTTTACTGTGACGTTACCCAGGTGAAGGTTTACTGTGACGTTACCCAGGTAAAGGTTCACTGTGACATTACCCAGGTGAAGGTTTACTGTGACGTTACCCAGGTGAAGGTTTACTGTGACGTTACCCAGGTGAAGGTTTACTGTGAAATTACCCAGGTGAAGGTTTACTGTGACGTTACCCAGGTGAACGTTTACTGTGATGTTACCCAGGTGAAGGTTCACTGTGACAATACCCTGGTGAAGGTTTACTGTGACGTTACCCAGGTGAAGGTTCACTGTGACGTTACCCAGGTGAAGGTTCACTGTGACGTTACCCAGGTGAAGGTTCACTGTGATGTTACCCAGGTGAAGGTTCACTGTGACGTTACCCAGGTGAACGTTTACTGTGATGTTACCCAGGTGAAGGTTCACTGTGACAATCCCCTTATGAAGGTTCACTGTGACATTACCCAGGTGAAGGTTCACTGTGATGTTACCCAGGTGAAGATTCACTGTGACGTTACCCAGGTGAAGGTTTACTGTGACGTTACCCAGGTGAAGGTTCACTGTGACGTCACCCAGGTAAAGGTTTACTGTGACGTTACCCATGTGAAGGTCCACTGTGACGTCACCCAGGTGAAGGTTTATGGTGATGTTACTCAGGTGAAGGTTCACTGTGACGTTACCCAGGGGAAGGTTTGCTGTGACGTTACCCAAGTGAAGGTTTACGGTGAGGTTACCCAGGTGAAGGTTCACTGTGACGTCACCCAGGTGAATGTTCACTGTGACGTCACCCAGGTGAAGGTTCACGGTGACATTACCCTTGTGAAGGTTCACTGTGACGTTACCCAGGTGAAGGTTCACTGTGACATTATTGTACATATAGTATTTTTTGGACACATGGCTGTAATAATACAATAAGCTGTAATAATACAATAAGCTGTAATAATATAATGAGCTGTAATAATATAATGAGCTGTAATAATACAAAGAGTTGTAATAATACAATAAGCTGTAATAATACAATACGCTGTAATAATATAATGAGCTGTAATAATACAATAAGCTGTAATAATACAATGAGCTGTAATAATATAATGAGCTGTAATAATACAATAAGCTGTAATAATACAAAGAGTTGTAATAATACAAAGAGTTGTAATAATACAATGAGCTGTAATAATACAATAAGCTGTAATAATATAATGAGCTGTAATAATACAATAAGCTGTAATAATACAATAAGCTGTAATAATATAATGAGCTGTAATAATACATTAAGCTGTAATAAAATAAGCTGTAATAAAACAACAAGATGTAAAAATTACAATAAGCCGTAATAATACAATAAGCTGTAATAATGATAAGCTGTAATAAACTGAGATCTAGAGTCTTAGTTTGCTTCTTTAATCAATAAGATGCCAATATCTCCTTACTTGATTTGTAACTGGTTTCATTTGTTTTTGGCATTCCAGTAAAATGTTTTGTTACCTACCTCTTTTACAGCCACTAAGAACCTCTGTTCCTCTGAGTCCTGCACCAGTATTTGGTTAAACAGTTAGGAAGTAGAGACTGCAGGGAAATTATATCTGTAAACTTTTATTTAAAAAATTGTTAAAAATTGCTGAACTGTTTTTTAAGGGTTAAATATTGTGAGAGTTTGAATACTGTAATGTTTTATTTATCAGTTCACTTTATTTGGTATTTACACTTATTTGGTATTTGCACTCACTATGGCATGGACTTCCTACCACCCTCAGCCAGCCGTCCGTCTAGCCTGCCCCAGTGTGACCACACCTCCCGTGATATTTCATCATGGCGGCACTCTCGCTCACTGAGCGCACCCTCCATTTACATTTTATTCAGTTTATGCAGAACCCTTTCAGTATTAAACACAGGGATACAGAACTTCAAGATTTCTCCAATCCACTTCATTCAAAACAAACACAAATATTGAGAACATTTCAGGGCACGAGGAAACAAGAAGCCAGCGTAGCCTTTATTGAGAAATCAGACAATTACAAGACATTTAACTAAGAATGATTAAAGGACTCCGATGCATTTAATAAGACTTCATCTGACACTTGATTGCAGGCGGATTATGAGGCATAAGACAAAGGCACTGGTGTGATAATAGGTTATTAAGTAACTGAGATTTGATTACAATTTTATATGCAAATGCAGGAACTGCTGGCAAAATGGTCTGAATTATGCTTGTGGCTGGATATTGTTAACAGCCGCTACTCGATATGTAAATGTCTGTTTAAAAAAAACAGTGTTTCAGCAAAACTTAGTAATTTGAAAAATAAACATAATTAATAAATAATGTGCTGCTTGTTCTATAAATTGAATATCTCTGACATAGAATACTCTCTTATTTTGCGCGTTGCTTTTTTTCCCCCTTTTTTTCCCTACGTCCTTAGTAACCGCGTTTTTTTTTCACTACACAAAGCGCTACAGAACATTACCCGCTCGCTGTGAATGGGGTCTTTGTTTTAGTCCTGTTTAGGTAGGAAGTGCTTGCTATTTAGATTCCTAAGAGGGAATATAAAATTATACTCACCTAATGAAACCGACCAGTAAATACAGCAGTTAATCTGACAACTTCAAATTCCTGAATTGCATTCGAAGAAACAATTTAACACAAACAATAATTTAAACCCTGCATAAATCATAAGCCTTAGTAAGTAAGATGCTTTTTTTCCTATAATCATGGCAAGCTCCCAGGGAGAAGTGACATTTTCAGAATGCAGACTCTTCAAGAGAAAAGGGGAAAGCCGCTACTAATTCAGCAAAGTATGTGTCGCTCCGATTGTCAATAAAAACCCAGGAGGGGAGGACGTTGGAGAAAACCCAGGACCGAGACAGACACATACAGAAAGGACTTAAGTGAAGCAAAGAGCAAAGATATTAACTGCGTTTTATCATAAAGTGAGCCAGGTCCCCTGTCTTTATCACTAGCATTTCATAACCGTGACATGAGACTGTGAGAGCACCTGCACTTTGCCCAACTGCGAGGGTATCTGACCAATGACCAAGTTTGAGGGTATCTGACCAATGACCAACTGCGAGGGTATCTGATCAATGACCAACTGCGAGGGTATCTGACCAATGACCAACTGCAAGGGTATCTGACTAATGACCAACTGTGAGGGTATCTGACCAATGGCCAACCTCAAGAGTATCTGACTAATGACCAACTGCGAGGGTATCTGACCAGTGACCAACTGCGAGGGTATCTGACCAATGACCAACTGCGAGGGTATCTGACCAGTGACCAACTGCGATGGTATCTGACCAATGACCAACCTCAAGAGTATCTGACCAATGACCAACTGCGAGAGTATCTGACCAATGACAAACTGCAAGGGTATCTGATCAATCTCCAAAGTATCTGACCAATGACCAACTGCGAGGGTATCTGACCAATGACCAGCTGCAAGGGTATCTGATCAATGACCTTCCTCCAGAGTATCTTACCAATGACCAACCTTCTGAGTATCTGACCAATGATCAACTATAAGGGTATCTGACCAATGACCAACTGTGAGGGTATCTGACCAATGACCAACCTCCAGAGTATCTGACCAATGCCCAACTGCGAGAGTATCTGACCAATGCATGGAAGAATGGATGACTTAGAATTACCTAACCACTGACAGTGAGAGTAAACGGCCAGGACCTGTGAGAGTACCTGACCAATGGCTAACCTCAAGAGTATCTGACTAATGACCAACTGCGAGGGTATCTGACCAGTGACCAACTGCAAGGGTATCTGACCAATGACCAACCTCGAGAGTATCTGACCAATAACCAACTGCGAGAGTATCTGACCAATGACAAACCTCGAGGGTATCTGACCAATGACCAACTGCAAGGGTATCTGATCAATCTCCAAAGTATCTGACCAATGACCAACTGCAATGGTATCTGACCAATGACCAACTGCAAGGGTATCTGACCAATGACCAACTGCAAGGGTATCTGATCAATGACCAACTGCGGGAGTATCTGACCAATGACCAACTGTGAGGGTATCTGACCAATGACCAACTGCGAGAGTATCTGACCAAAGACCTTCCTCCAGAGTATCTTACCAATGACCAACCTTCTGAGTATCTGACCAATGACCAACTGTAAGGGTATCTGACCAATGACCAACTGTGAGGGTATCTGACCAATGACCAACCTCCAGAGTATCTGACCAATGCCCAACTGCGAGAGTATCTGACCAATGCTTAGAAGAATGGATGACTTAGAATTACCTAACCACTGACGGTGAGCGTAAACAACCTGGACCTGTGAGAGTACCTGACCAATGACCGTGAGAGTACCTGGCCAATAACTGTGAGAGTACCTGACCAATGACTGTGAGAGTACCTGACCAATGACTGTGAAAGTATCTGACCATTGACTGTGAGAGTACCTGAGCACTCCCTGTGAGAGTACCTGACCACTAACTGTGAGAGTACCTGCCCACTGACTGTGAGAGTACACGGCATGAACCTGTGTGAGTACCTGACCACTGACTGTGAGAGTACCTGGCCACTGACTGTGAGAGTACACGGCCTGGGCCTGTGAGAGTACCTGACCAATGACTGTGAGAGTACCTGGCCACTGAGCGTGAGAGTACCTGAGCACTGACTGTGAGAGTACCTGACTGCTGACTGTGAGAGGACCTGACCAATGACTGTGAGAGTACCTGGCCAATGACTATGAGAGTACCTGACCAAAGACTGTGAGAGTAGATGGCCTGGACATATGAGAGTACCTGGCCACTGACTGTGAGAGTACACGACCTGGACCTGTGAGAGTCCCTGGCCAATGACTGTGAGAGTAGACGGCCTGGACCTTTGAGAGTACCTGGCCATTGACTGTGAGAGTACCTGGACACTGATTGGGATGGGATGATCGAAGTGTTAAACCAGTGACAGTAGCAGTGTGTTACCAGTGACAATGAGAGTGTGTGACCAGGAATTCTGACTGTGACAGTAGATGTTTAGGAACTTTATGCACAATGTATGACCATACTCCATATCGCGGAGTAATGAGAGACCTGGCTGGAGCTATGAGTCTGCAATAGCTAAAGACATGCAGGTGTTATGTATGGGGCTCTGAGAGTTCTGTACCTGGGCATGCTAGAGGATTGTGACAGACAGACAGACAGATGTTATTCCATCAGTCTAAGTAAAAATGCTGAGCGAATATTTAGTGAGTTTCCTTACAGTGATGTCTGTTGCCTATTTCCGGCTATATTTTCAATTCTATATTAATTCTTCTGATCTTATAGAAATAAAATAACAGCAGAGCAACGTGTTAAACATATCATCGAGGAATAAGACTGGATTCAGTTTTGGTCCCACTTATTTATTTGATGTTTTTAAATTGAATTAATATTTTATCATTTAATTTCAAAAATCATTACAAACTGTTCCTAATCTATGATTCTTAATAACCTCAGTCAAATCTTTCCCAATCAATAACCAATAGCAGGCGATACAGCTGATAGTGGGGGGTATGGCTGATAGTGGGGGTATGGCTGATAGTGGGGGTATGGCTGATAGTGGGGGGTATGGCTGATAGTGGGGGATATGGCTGATAGTGGGGGATATGGCTGATAGTGGGGGATATGGCTGATAGTGGGGGATATGGCTGATAGTGGGGGATATGGCTGATAGTGGGAGGTATGGCTGATAGTGAGGGGTATTGCTAATTGTGGGGGGGTATGGCTGATAGTGAGGGGTATGGCTGATAGTGGGGGGTATGGCTGATAGTGGGGGGTATGGCTGATAGTGGGGGATATGGCTGATAGTGGGGGATATGGCTGATAGTGGGGGATATGGCTGATAGTGGGGGATATGGCTGATAGTGGGAGGTATGGCTGATAGTGAGGGGTATTGCTAATTGTGGGGGGGTATGGCTGATAGTGAGGGGTATGGCTGATAGTGGGGGGTATGGCTGATAGTGGGGGATATGGCTGATAGTGGGGGATATGGCTGATAGTGGGGGATATGGCTGATAGTGGGAGGTATGGCTGATAGTGAGGGGTATTGCTAATTGTGGGGGGGTATGGCTGATAGTGAGGGGTATGGCTGATAGTGAGGGGTATTGCTAATTGTGGGGGGGTATGGCTAATAGTGAGGGTATGGCTGATAGGGAGGGGCATGGCTGATAGTGTGGGGTGTGGCTGATAGTGAGGGATTTTGCTAATTGTGGGGGGTATGGCTGATAGTGGGGGGTATGGCTGATAGTGGGGGATATTGCTAATTGTTGGGGGTATGGCTGATAGTGGGGTGTATGGCTGATAGTGATGGAAACTACTGATAGCGGGAGGTATGGCTGCTAGTGTGGAATACTACTGATAGTGGGTGTATAGCTGATAGCAGGGGTATGACAGATTGTTGGGGCATGGCTGGTAGTGAGAGATATGACTGATAGTGAGGGGTATTGCTAATTGTGGGGGGGTATGGCTGATAGTGAAGGTATTGCTGATAGTGAGGGTATGGCTGATAGTGAGGGGTATGGCTGATAGTGAGGGGTATGGCTGATAGTGAGGGATATTGCTAATTGTTGGGGGTATGGCTGATAGTGGGGGGTATGGCTGATAGTGATGGAAACTACTGATAGCGGGAGGTCTGGCTGCTAGTGTGGAATACTACTGATAGTGGGGGTATAGCTGATAGCAGGGGTATGACAGATTGTTGGGGCATGGCTGGTAGTGAGAGATATGACTGATAGTGAGGGGTATTGCTAATTGTGGGGGGGTATGGCTGATAGTGAGGGATATTGGCTGATAGTGAGGGGTATGGCTGATAGTGAGGGATATTGGCTGTAGTGAGGGGTATGGCTGATAGTGAGGGATATTGCTAATTGTGGGGGGGTGGCTGATAGTGAGGAATACTTCTTATGGTGGGGGTATAGCTGATAGCAGGGGGTTTGACAGATTGTTGGGGTATGGCTGGTAGTGAGGGATACTGCTAATGGGGGGGGTATGGCTGATAGTGAGGAAAACTACTGATAGCGGGAGGTATGGCTGCTAGTGAGGAATACTACCGATAGTGGGGGTAGGGTATAGCTGATAGCAGGGGGTTTGACAGATTGCTGGGGTATGGCTGGTAGTGAGGGATACTGCTAATGGCGGGGTATGGCTGGTAGTGGGGAGTATGACTTAATGTTGGGTGGGTATGGCTGATAGCGGGGGATATGAGAGTGGGGATACGGCTGCTGGAGGCTATTAGTGGGGCATATCCCAATAGCAATTCTCTATCTATCTGCTTTCTGCTTGTTCCAAAAAATACTATATGTACAATTTTGTCTGAGTTTTGGAATTGTCCATCGGGGATATGTTTGAGCCACAGACTTTAGTGACAAGTAGAGTAGTGGATATAGCCAATAACATTCACAGGTTTAAAAAATGATTTAATAGCTATAGTTTTTTGTGGATAAAAATATTCAGATCTAAAAAAGCAACATTAGTGTTAACGTAGTCCCACGTAACTACGATTCCCCTATTATTGTTCAAAAAATAAATAATCAGTTGTTGTCCATTCCCCCTCTAGATAAAAAAAAATGGTCATCGATATATCTGCGATACAGCATGTGGTTTGAGTCCCAGTCATTCTGACCAAATATTTATGTTTCTTCCCAGTAGGCTAGAAAGAGATTGGCATAACTGGGAGCGAATCTCGTGCCCATTGCAATACTCGACACCTGTTGGAAAATAAATCTCCATCACACCAAATATAGTTATTACATAGAATAAGGACAAAACCTTCAAGAATGAAAAGTGCCGAAAAATGAGCATGTAACAGACGTATTACAGTATCTCAACAATAACAGCAGCTCAAAAACTCTCTTGGTGGGTGCCTAACTTCCCGAACGAAAATTACAGTACAAGATAAATATCACAAGTGAAACACTTACAACCACAAGTGGAGAACTTGCGCACGTAGGCAATATCTTACCCTCCTGCAGTAATGGTGAGAGAGCAAAGCAGTAACATTTTAATGTTGTGGCTGCTCAGTGTATGTAGACCATGATGGTAATAACCACTGTTTCTTTCAAATATTAATTATGGAACAGTTTTATAAAGGAAAATATAACAAATGGAAAGGGCAAATGACAAATAGGATAAGACACAATCCATCCAACGTCAGTACATAATATACAATCAAGGGATCACATCGCTTTCTTGGTGTCTGTGAGGTTGATGCAATTGAGGATCACAAAATGAAATGTGGAAAGGCAGTTTTTCAGGACTCAGATCGGCTCAGAGCTTTTTTAGTTGGTAGCCATCTTGGGCACCATAACCACTGTTCCTGTTTCAGACGGATTTCTTGAATGCAGGAGATTCTCACGGCTGAAACAAGTTTTCAGGTTTCTCTTTATAAAAATGGTAAAAAAAAACAACGTAATTTGCCCCCAAATCAGTGCTGAAAAACTACCATACTACCAAAAGCACATTGATAAAGAAAATAAAATGATTCATATTTATTGTGTGATTTCAATTATTTCCCTTTGTTTTAGTACTTCGGTTAGAAATATTCTCGTTTTATTTCAGAGAGTTCAAAGAAAAATGACATTTTGTAAAGTATCACAGGGGGTCATGCGTAAAAGGGGAGCCAACACTTCTTCAATTCTCGCTGATTTAATAGCTAACTAAATTTTTTTGTTTTGTACTTTATTTTAATTTACATGATTTATTGGGCAAAGTATGTCAATGAATTAACTCATGCATTACTGCTGCCCACTTGTACGGCATTTCTGTGTTAGAGGCGCACACGCCAGAGGTATCATGGGACGCTGACGTTCTCAGCGGAGATACTGCTTACTAACCTTCCCTGTGTTATTCAGTCCCACAGACACTGCAGCGAGGGGACAAGGATTCTCACTTTTTGTGAAGTGGCAGTCTATTTTATTTAATAATGGTGTCTCCTGCTTCCGGAGCAGAATGCAGAGGTTCCCTAAAATCATTTCTATCTGCTCTGCTGCAGTTAGCAAGTGGAAGGCTTTAGCAGCGGTCTATAATGACGACTGTTACTGAAACATTGAGATTCAGACGTTGTCATAGAATCTAGTTATTTCTCACACAACGCGTACAATCACCTTGACGCAGAAAACGCTATTTGAGGCATCACAGTGTTTTAATATCTAGAGAACTAACGTTATCTTCTCTCAAATGTGATGCCGTAAACTGCATTATTCATTGATTGGTTTATTGATTGATTGATTGAATTGATTGCAGGAGAAGTCTAAAGTGTACGGCCATATCTGTAGAAGACAGAAAAAAAAATGATATTATTTAATGGTTTTGGCCACCATCAATATAAAAAATCTGTTAAGGCGTGTCTCGTAAAATATACGCTTACACCACTGGGATGACTTATTTAAAGATCGCCCAAAACCACCTATACAAAATAACACTAATTACCATTAATTACAGCGACTCCGTTACGCATGCTTCCTTATATCTTACTCACTCACACCTCCTTTGAATTATTTTCTTTAACGCAAATTGCTTTAAAAATAAATCATTTTTTTAATGCGCTATTTTTCCAGCATAAAAAAAACAAACAAGGTAAAAACGCTTTGCCGAGTGTAGACAGCTGCATAGGATGTAGCAACTGTTAATGGAAAATAAACTCCACACGTTTTAGACAGAACACGCTGTGTGGAAATGTTTATTTTTTTAGTGAGATGGGACATATTCTAACTGCAGGTTTTTGTCTGTCGGAAAGGTAATAAAGACTTTTGTTAACACAAAAATTACACTAACCTTACACAGTCGTAAATCTGCTATCGTGTCGATGTGATGCATGCGAGCGCTTTGCGTGTTACCAAAAGAGATGCACGCATGTTTTGTCAAAGCAAAATACGGTGTGCCTTGGAGACACGTTGGGCTTTATTTACTAAACGGTGAATTGCAATGAATTCTAAAAAAAATTCTAATTTCGGGCTAAAATGACCCATTTATAAATAAACTTCAAATCAGCACTTTTTGCCAAATTTTGCAATTTGAATTACTGTGATGCATTTTAAGAATTATTAAAAATCCATAGAAAAATATGTACGTTTTACCTTTTTATTTACGCTTTGTTCATAAAAAACCTGTGTTAAAATACAGTAATTTGTGTTAAAGATTCATAGCACGTTATAGAAAAATAATGGATTTTAATTTTTGAAATCTTTTAGAATTTAAAGAATTACTGAAAGAGCGAACGTGCTATCGTGCAATTATTTTAACTAAATAATTATCTATTTATTTATTTTAGCAATCACATTTTTCAGAGAACCAACTAAAGAGTAAATCTAAAATATATTGTTACTGTTTTAGTTTGATTTTTACTTTTATTCCCTTCCTTTACCTGAATGTAAATTGTATCTGACAATGAATGCAAAGATTGTGTTTTAGACACATATAACTCATTATCCATGAACCATGAAAGGCATTGACGTTCTGTTATGTGATATTTTATGTTATACCTTTTTTTTTATGTTTTTTTTTTACCTTATTATTATATTATTATTATTATTATTATTATTATTATTATTGCAGAGCAGTTTCGACCCCTACAATTAGAGCCATATAATATTTCTATATGCAGTAAAAGGTTTTTTATCTAATATTACCCATTTATAAGAATTGATCTGACAGTCAGAATTCTGCGATACGGAATGAACCATAAGTTATTACCAGTTTAGAAGAAAGTAGGAACAATTTGTAAAAAGTATTAAATCATAGTAGAGAATGATGCGTAAAACATAAAAGTGTTCTTTAAGAATCCCTCCGTCTAGCTCTGTTTCTTCTAGCGAATGCTGTTTATTTAAGATCAGTATACTCCACAGACATTTACCTTAAAATAAACGCACAGTCTATGGAAATTGATGGAGTAAGTCGTGTCACTTACACTGAGGGAAACGTGTACAGTTCACATTGTGTCAGACTCGGAACGCGCTTCCCCTTTTAAATCTGAACCAAAATATAATCCTATTAATAACAGTGTGGGGAAATGAGGGGCTGTCAAACTGCAGGAATTAGCGAATTGTCAATCAGCAGATACGAGTGAGGCTTCCAATATAGCATGTGAGCGTTTAGATCTGGCATTATCTTGTCTCTACTAATTTATTGCAGCCTTTTCTGGGAGCTCCATATAAAGCCGCAGATAATATTTGGCAATTTGCATGCACACTATCAGCCGTTTTGCTAATATTGCCCTGAATATGTCACCACCTGTCTCCAAATATCAAAGGACTGATTTCCAAATTTTGTAGTTTGTTTCTGCTCCCCAGCAAGCAGTGATTATACGCTTCTTGTTTTCTGATCCCCTGGATATAGTTTAATGAGAAGCAAGTTACAGATTCCCAATAAGGATGAGAGAAAATCATTAAAAGTGACAGCTTCATATTAGTCACTTTACCCAAACCTTTCACCCCATGAAGTATCCTTTTATGAGGCAAAAAATCCTCTGACCCCTTTTCTTCCACAGTAATAGATCTCACAGTAATAGATCTCACAGTAATAGATCTCACAGTAATATACAGTTTGTATAAGTGTATCACAGAGCTCCACAGCTATAAAACTCCCAGTAATAAGAATTGTGTATCACAGAGCTCTAACAGTAAAACTCACAGCAATGTGCACTGTGTATTTTTGTATCACAGAGCTCCACAGCTATAAAACTCCCAGTAATAAGAAGTGTGTATAACAGAGCTCTAACAGTAAAACTCACAGGAATGTGCACTGTGTATTTTTGTATCACAGAGCTCCACGGCTATAAAACTCCCAGTAATACAAATTGTGTATCACAGAGCTCTAACAGTAAAACTCACAGCAATATGCACTGTTTTTTGTATCACAGCGCTCCACAGCTATAAAACTCCCAGTAATAAGAATTGTGTATCACAGAGCTCTAACAGTAAAACTCACATCAATGTACAGTGTGTATTATTGTATTACAGAGCTCCACAGCTATAAAACTCCCAGTAATAAGAATTGTGTATCACAGAGCTCTAACAGTAAAACTCACAGCAATATGCACTGTGTATTTTTGTATCACAGAGCTCCACAGCTATAAAGCTCCCAGTAATAAGAAGTGTGTATAACAGAGCTCTAACAGTAAAACTCACAGGAATGTGCACTGTGTATTTTTGTATCACAGAGCTCCACAGCTATAAAACTCCCAGTAATACAAATTGTGTATCACAGAGCTCTAACAGTAAAACTCACGGCAATATGCACTGTGTATTTTTGTATCACAGAGCTCCACAGCTATAAAGCTCCCAGTAATAAGAAGTGTGTATAACAGAGCTCTAACAGTAAAACTCACAGGAATGTGCACTGTGTATTTTTGTATCACAGAGCTCCACAGCTATAAAACTCCCAGTAATACGAATTGTGTATCACAGAGCTCTAACAGTAAAACTCACAGCAATATGCACTGTGTATTATTGTATTACAGCGCTCCACGGCTATAAAACTCCCAGTAATACAAATTGTGTATCACAGAGCTCTAACAGTAAAACTCACATCAATGTGCACTGTGTATTTTTGTATCACAGAGCTCCACGGCTATAAAACTCCCAGTAATACGAATTGTGTATAACAGAGCTCTAACAGTAAAACTCACATCAATGTGCAGTGTGTATTATTGTATTACAGAGCTCCGCGGCTATAAAACTCCCAGTAATACGAATTGTGTATCACTGAGCTCTAACAGTAAAACTCACAGCAATATGCACTGTGTATATTTGTATCACAGAGCTCCACGGCTATAAAACTCCCAGTAATACGAATTGTGTATAACAGAGCTCTAACAGTAAAACTCACATCAATGTGCAGTGTGTATTATTGTATTACAGAGCTCCCCGGCTATAAAACTCCCAGTAATACGAATTGTGTATAACAGAGCTATAACAGTAAAACTCACAGCAATATGCACTGTGTATATTTGTATCACAGAGCTCCACGGCTATAAAACTCCCAGTAATACGAATTGTGCATTACAGAGCTCTAACAGTAAAACTCACATCAATGTGCACTGTGTATTTTTGTATCACAGAGCTCCACGGCTATAAAACTCCCAGTAATGTGTGCTTAAATTGCAGTAAGTTCTTAAAAATATATTTTGTCTTAAATAATTATGCATTGTTCTAAATGTTTAATTTTGTCAACAATGTGTGGATGTAAACACCCCAAACATCCTTCATATATTGCAAGTGAGTAATAAAGGACTCATGGTGACGTAGAAATGCTCTGCTAGTGTGAAATTGGTCGTTTCTGGAATTGGGGTTACCACAAAACAGCAGAATGGGAATATGTTTTAGAAGGTACAGTAAGTTATACAGACTGGTAATACGTTATATACAGGCTGGTAGTAAGTTATATACAGGCTGGTAATACGTTATATACAGGCTGGTAGTAAGTTATACAGACTGGTAATACGTTATATACAGGCTGGTAGTAAGTTATATACAGGCTGGTAATACGTTATATACAGGCTGGTAGTAAGTTATACAGACTGGTAATACGTTATATACAGGCTGGTAGTAAGTTATACAGACTGGTAATACGTTATATACAGGCTGGTAGTAAGTTATACAGACTGGTAGTAAGTTTTAGAGGCTGGTAGTAAGTTTTATACAGGCTGGTAATACGTTATATACAGACTGGTAATACGTTATATACAGACTGGTAATACGTTATATACAGGCTGGTAGTAAGTTATACAGGCTGGTAGTAAGTTTTAAAGGCTGGTAGTAAGTTATACAGACTGGTAATACGTTATATACAGGCTGGTAGTAAGTTATACAGGCTGGTAGTAAGTTATACAGAATGGTAGTAAGTTTTAGAGGCTGGTAGTAAATTAATACAGACTGGTAGACTGGTAGAAGGTTTATATACAGAATGGTAGTAAATGAATACAGACTGGTAGTAAGTTATATACAGAATGGTAGTAAGTTTAAGAAGCTGGTAGTAAGTTATACAGGCTGGTAGTACATTAATACAGGCTGGTAGTAAGTTATACAGGCTGGTAGTAAGTTATACAGGCTGGTAGTAAGTTATACAGACTGGTAATACGTTATATACAGGCTGGTAGTAAGTTATACAGACTGGTAATACGTTATATACAGGCTGGTAGTAAGTTATACAGACTGGTAATACGTTATATACAGGCTGGTAGTAAGCTATACAGGCTGGTAGAAAGTTATATACAGGCTGGTAGTAAGTTATACAGAATGGTAGTAAGTTTTAGAGGCTGGTGTAAGTTATATCCAGACTGGTAGTAAATTAATACAGACTGGTAGTAAGTTATATACAGAATGGTAGTAAGTTTTAGAGGCTGGTAGTAAGTTATATACAGAATGGTAGTAAATGAATACAGACTGGTAGTAAGTTATATACAGAATGGTAGTAAGTTTTAGAAGCTGGTAGTAAGTTATACAGGCTGGTAGTACATTAATACAGGCTGGTAGTAAGTTATAGAGTCTGGTAGTAAGATTTAGGCTGGTAGTAAGTTATACAGGCTGGTAGTAAGATTTAGGCTGGTAGTAAGTTATACAGGCTGGTAGTAAGATTTAGGCTGGTAGTAAGTTATATACAGACTCTTCCACATGGTGTAAGAGGGGTAAAGGTAGCTGGAGCCATCGCCCTCAGTCAGGGCAGGTAATGAATTCAGTTTATAACGTCAGAAAAGCGCTGAATGTGTTCCCAGCACACACAGCCCACAGAGTTCTAACATTGAAATAAAGCTCAGGTAATGTTAATGGAGATAAATATCTGATTGCCTCTGGATCTATCAGCATATTCACACATCTGTCTTGGTTCAGAGTCAGGAACTGGAGGAATATACTGCACAAACCCATGGCGGGGGTCTTACTGCCCCAATAATGAGGCCTCGCACATAGTCTGCATGGGGCGCAGGACAGGAATGGGTTAAAAGAGACAGAAATAACAGATCCTGTTTATATGATTGTTTATTTCCTAATAACCTGCTTTGAAGTGTTTGCAGCCATTCTCGGAGCGAACCTCGGCTCTGACACACACTGAGAGAAGTGCTTTGTCAAACAAAAGACATTATAATTCATTGTTTCAAGATTATGGATTCAATAAATTCGCCATCGTTATTACGGAAGGTCGGAGAGCGTGCCTCGCGAGAATGTATTTATCTGCAGTCTACAAGCATTGATTAGTGTATTCAAATTCCCCTAATGCTGCATAATAGCTCCTAAAGAGTGGATTGTATTCAGCTGTGCGACAGCCAGGAATATTAACTCCGAGCTGCACGTGGCCAATATCTTATTAACCCCTGAATAGAAGCGCAATATCAAGCAGACTGCGGAGGGTGGTGACGCCCCCCTTGTTTACAATAAACTGCACCTGAGTCTCCGAGATCTAGCACGGGTTAGCGTTAACTGTCTGATAACCAGGAGGGTGAGACGCTTTTTTATGGCTCAGATTGATAGGGTTCAGAATACACAGCGTGGCATGTACATCACACAGAAATTACCGTAACGTGGGTACATAGTCCACGGCCACAGATAACAAGCCTGCATTAGGTAGAAAAACAGAAACATCCTCAATTCGTTGTATAAAAGATTAAATCATAAATATTGAGTAGATATGTGTCATAATCTCCCATGTCATTATCAATATAATCCCCCATCACTATCTATATAACCCCCATGTCATCATCAATATAATCCCATTGTCATCAATATTTATATCTATATATTCCCCATGTCATTATCAATATAATCCCCATGTCATTATCAATATAATCCCCCATCACTATCTATATAACCCCCATGTCATTATCTATATAACCCCCCATCACTATCTATATAATCCCCATGTCATTATCTATATAATCCCCATGTCATTATCTATATAATCCCCATGTCATTATCTATATAATCCCCCATCACTATCTATATAACCCCCATGTCATTATCTATATAATCCCCATGTCATTATCTATATAATCCCCCATCACTATCTATATAACCCCCATGTCATCATCAATATAATCCCATTGTCATCAATATTTATATCTATATATTCCCCATGTCATTATCTATATAATCACTGTCATTATCTATATATTCCCCCATGTCATTATCTATATAATCCACCATATTATTATCTATATAATCATACTGTCATTATCTGTATAATCCCCTATGTCATTATCTATATAATGTTCTATGTCATTATCTATATAATCCCCCATGTCATTATATATATATATATATATATAATCCCCCATGTCATTATATATATATATAATCACCATGTCTTTATCTATATAATCCCCTATGTCATTTTATATATAATCCCTCATGTCATTATCTATATAATCCCCCATGTCGTTATCTATATAATCCCCATGTCGTTATCTATATAATCACCATTCCATTATGTATATAATCCCCATGGCGTTATCTATATAATCCCCATGACGTTATCTATATAATCCCCTATGTCATTATCTATATAATCCCCATGTCTTTATCTATATAATCCCCTATGTCATTATCTATATAATCCCCTATGTCATTATGTATATAATCCCCTATGTCACTATCTAAATAATCCCCTATGTCATTATGTATATAATCCCCCATGTCACTATTTATATATCCCCCTATGTCATTATATGTATGTGGCAGACCTCCCTGCCTCTGGATTATTATTTAAAACCTATTTTATCTGTTTGTTCGTCAGTTTCCGGTTGTTCGTATGTATCCTGCTTACATTCGTCAAAAGATGAATGAACTATCGAATGGCAGGCCACCCAGCAGGGAAGTGTGCTGCTCGTTAACCTTTCTGCCCTTATTAACATTGTGGTTAACCGCAGACACTTCCAACTCCCGAATGGTCGGCTGGGTGGTCGTCGTTTATATGAACGAACACATGGCGACAGCCATCTTGGACAGTCAAATGCCCAGCGGTGTTCGTCGACAACCACATAGAACTAATTTCGGACACTGCTCCCCACGAACACCGCTGAGATCACCAACCATCCATCGCTTTGTTCCAAATCATATAAACGCCGTGCCGTTTGGTAAATTGACAATACGTGAACGAAACTGTACAAGATAGTAAACCCATGGAGCTCATTCGTTTCATCGAAAGCACAATGTGCAAACTTTAACTCCATGGCGATTTGACTATATTTATGGGATCTGAGCGCTGTTCGGTTATATTGAGCGCGTTATCTGGGGATACGTTGAGTGTGGATGTTCCGTTCGGTATATTAGGAAATATGTATTTTAATGTGTTTTAAATGTGTTTTTACTATTATTGTAAAGTGGGGATATTCTCTATCCCTGGAGGTAATTGAGTTACTTCAAGCACTTAACCCAATTATCTCCAGGATAGAGAGGAGGAGTTTCTTTTCCATACTGTACTTGTACGTGATTGGAAATTGTAAAAACTGTCTCAGTCTTCCACAAGGCCCCACGGGAGTGTCCCTTGCTGGAAGACCTGCATAAAAGGCTGACATGTAGCCCCCATTAAACAGATCTTGGGAAGATAATTCAAATGATTCCTGTTCGGCGCTTAGGAGTGTGCGGTAGCTGACTTCATATTCGGGAAAAAGAACAGCTTTGACAGCATTAACCCCTTCACCTACTCGGGGAGCCTTTACAATATATATCACCTATGTCACTATCTATATAATCCCCTATGTCATTATCCATGTGATCGCCATAATATTGGAAATGTCATTAGATATAATATTTCTATGACCGATTCTCCACCTTCTCCTGCTGCGTGATGACGATGTGACCAAAGTGACTCTGATGTTAGGGAGAGTCTGGGCCCATAATAGTTGTGAATGGTAAGAAAATTAATTTCAGACAAATAATGTTCTGAAATTTATTTATTTTTCTTAGGACAGACGTTTTTAGACCAAATGGAGGTTCGGCTTGGCAAAAAACAGATTCAGGAAATAAATCAGACAAACCAAAAGGGCACAAAAATATTAAATCGTGTAAAATATACACATAATATAAATATGGGAGCGTTTTCCTGTTACTTGGTTCACAGGTCAAGTGAGAATAAAGTAACCAATCGAGAGGAGGAGTAAAAATATATCGATATTAGTATTGTTACTTTCCTCCACCTTGCTAAATGATCACCTTATAAAATATTGAATATATAATATAAAATATAGTTTTTTTACTGCTCCTCCTTTTATTTACTTGATCTGTGAATACATGTGAATAAAAGCAGTATTTAGTGACTGTCCCCTGACTATCCATCCCCTCCTCTCTCATCAATCATTTGTCTTTCTGACGCCATGGACGGAATTCAGAATCACGAATGAGAACAAGCATTGCTCAGCCATGGAGCGAGTCGTTCGTGGTTCGGATCTCAGATCTGTTGGATCTCATTCGGAGTTCAGGAGACTCGATCGGCCCACATTCAGCCAAATTGCAGTATGCAGTTCATGGCTAAATGAATCTCCAAGTCCAATAGTGATCCCGAATGGAGACTGGAAACCCGTTACCCCCATATCCTTTAACACATATTTCTTTATTTTACTGGATCTCATGAACACGATAATCTGCGATCCTCTCCCTCTCTCCCCCTCCTACCTTTTATCCTCTATTATTATTGAAATGTTTTCATGACATTTCCCACCTTATTCTTTGATCGATTTATCATTATTACATTATTTCAGTTAATATTATAAAATGATAAAATTATTAAATAAAAAATTAAACAGTATGCTTTCATATTATTCTCCCATCTGAACTGCTTACTTTATAACTGACGTGGGACTCGTGTTTGGGTTTGTGGGTGCCTATGAGTTTCTTTGTGAAATGCAGAGAATGTAGAATCAAATCAAACAGTTAATAAAAAAAAACAAAATACACAATTTTATCCTGGTGTACGCAACTCGATCTTCAGTTCTCCCCAATTCACTGTGTAGTGAATACAGCAATAAATATGTTGTCACCTATTACACCCGTTCTCGCATCCAGTGGGACATGGAAAAGTATTAATAAACACATATTAACAACTGCTGGATGGTTTAAGGGATTTTAGCAGAACATATGTAGAGGTTTTATGTGCGTCTGATTAATGTAAAGTCCTCTTCACTCTCTTCAAATCCCGCTGTTTCACTAAAACCTGCTGCTCACAAAGCGTTCGTGAAACGTCAAATCAAGTGTAGCAGAAGATGACCTATCTTAGCCCATTAAACATATAGCACACAGAACGGAGAATAGCTCAGAACTGCAAAGCGGTTACATAGATATGTGTCAACATTAAAATGCTTAAAAGAAAGCTGAATTTAACTAGTTGTTCATCTTTAATCAATCCTTCTCTCCCTGGACAGAAGCTGCTTTGGGGGAACATTTATTTATTTTATTTTATTTTTATATTTGTTAGAAATGTTCAATTTGAATAGCGCTTTACAGGCATCAAACTTCATTGGAAACAATTCCAGAATCTCGTAGTCTTGAAGTCTTAATTTAATGTTGTTTCAACTTTCAAATCGAAGCTTTAAAAAGTCTCTTGTGAAGCAAACTGAGAGCCGCTGGCAGGAGTCCCGTGAGGCCGACAAACGGGCCTTGTTCTGGGTTATTTGGGCAGCCAGTACAGAGAGGTTACATAGATCCCTGGTAAAAATACTCGCAGGTGCTGCTATTTCTCCTAAATCGATACCACAAAAATCCCTCTATTAAACGGTAAGAAGGGAAGCTCCTGTATGAGAAGGGGGCAAGGAATCTGGTGGAAATATTTGGTGTTTGTTTTTCAATGAACTATTTATAGAGAGAGGGCATATACCACACTAAAGGCCTTTCTGCGGCCCACAATGCACATCCTTGTGTCTGGACCCCGTCAGCCGCGTTCTGTTTATGTTTTTGTCAAATTTCAACACTTATAACTTTCAAAACTTTTTGGGGTAGATTGTTGTGTCACAGTGACCCCTGGTGGGAAGTGCAGACACTAATGAAGTGTTTTATTTCTACCCTGTTTTGTTTTACAATTTGCAAGAGATCTGTTTTTAAGGCATGTGTGAGAAATCCTTTGGCTAAATTTACAAAGAGGTGAAAATTTGTGGTCATTGATCTACAAAATCGAATTTCTCAGCAAACAGTGGTTCTCAGTAGAACACATTTTATGCAGACATTGTCGGAGAGATTCTGTAGAAATGCTGGATTTTTCGCAGTTACTGTGTCCATCCCATGTACTCCGCACCCGGCACCATCGCATCATTGTATCAGTGCGGTATCCGCTCCCCTGACTGGAAGCCTTCATTCTGTGTCAGCTCATGTACTCGACTCTGGTCGATGTTAATACTGATTTACCCGTTTGTTGGTCGCATGTCTCGTATCTGGGTAACTGTACCATGTAAGTAATGGTAAATAAATCAGAAATTCACTTCGGCCGCGTTCGTTACTCTGCGTATGGAGGACTATTTAGGCCAGACCTTCTCCCTCATCGGTGGTTGTGTTGGCCCCTCCGTATCGCTTGCTGTCTGCTCTGTGTATGGAGGACTATTTAAGCCAGACCTTCTCCCTCATCGGTGGTTGTGTTGGCCCCTCCGTATCGCTTGCTGTCTGCTCTGTGTATGGAGGACTATTTAGGCCAGACCTTCTCCCTCATCGGTGGTTGTGTTGGCCCCTCCGTATTGCTTGGTGTCTGCTCTGCATATGGAGGACTATTTAAGCTAGACCTTCTCCCTCATCGGTGGTTGTGTTGGCCCCTCCGTATTGCTTGGTGTCTGCTCTGCATATGGAGGACTATTTAAGCCAGACCTTCTCCCTCATCGGTGGTTGTGTTGGCCCCTCCGTATCGCTTGGTGTCTGCTCTGCGTATGGAGGACTATTTAGGCCAGACCTTCTCCCTCATCGGTGGTTGTGTTGGCCCCTCCGTATCGCTTGGTGTCCGTTTTGCCTTCTCTACCTCTGTTGTTTCTGCTGTTTACTGGTTTTCCAGACAATATGGTGGCTGGTTTTCCATGACAAAAAACGAAGTTGAACAAAGTCCAATGTAATGTCTTCTAGCTCGGTGCCTTGTTTGCCAGAGTATTCATTATTTATACCATTCTGACTGGCTTTCTATTCATAGGAATGGCTATACCCCATGCAGGCTTGCTCTACGCTGTGCAGTCTCAGGTTTGAACCCGATGTGTCCAGCAAGTACGGCCAACGACCACGTCACACAATGCACAGCAACAACGCTTCATTAACTCATGGGCCAACTCCTATAGGAAAACACTGTGGGTTTTGCACAAACAAGTTGTTCCCATGTCCACGCGGATACTTAAAAAAAAAAACAACCAGTAAATTATGGACTTTTACTACAAACTTACTAATTCTAAATCGGGCCGGCAGGCGATCAGATTAGGAATCAGAATAGTTTAATTCTCACACTCCTAGAATGAAATTGTCCTTCTCTGTCTATGTGAAATGATCTGGGGGTGCCTGTAACCAGCACAAGCACAAAGTGATTGGGAAAAAGTGTCAACTCTAATTATAACAAGGGCAATTTCTATTGGAATCGGTACTTTTTGTGAAATGAAAAAAGATGCACTTTTCACATTTGCAGCTTATCCACAAGTTAAAGTGGTTTAGGGGTCTGTTGTGTCCCTTTAATTCTTCAACGGCTAGGAGTAGAATAATCCGTTATTATCATGACACCAGTAACATGTCAGCAGCTCTGAAGGGGTTCATCAAGACTAGAAAATAAATGTTGGAATGGCAGACAGTGCGGTGCCATGCTGCCACCTAGTGGCTACAGGTCATACTTAACCTCAATGGCTACAATACTTTCATTGTAATTCAAGTGTTTGTATCAACCCCTACAGCAGTGATACTTACCTCCCCAGAGGTCAAGCCGTACCCTGGCTGTGATTGCGGGGGGCTGTGAGTGTTCAGAACATTCAGGGAACCCCTTTCACTGTTGAAGGGGCACTAGTACAACTGGTTCCATTACTTCGCTGGCAGTGTGAGCCGGGAGAGTTTGTCAATGCTCTTATTTAGTGAGAAGAATGTGAATGTGTTACATGCATGGTACACGGGAGGCCGTTCCCAGGCTGGCGTGTCCCTTTAATCTTATTTCAGTTCTGGGTTTGGACTAAGTTTTGGATTGCTGCAGCTGGTGGTAACGTTGTCCCAAGTCCATTTACGTTCGTATTTAAATTAAACCCAGTGACAGACCGGGTTACCCTACTCATAAAGTGCTAAATGGCGCAAATGAATACGTTCTGTAACCGTTAGCCAAACTCAGCCTCACTGGGAACATTTGGAAATATTAGGTTTATGTCTTATTTGAAAATGAATATATATTTTACATGTTAGAATCATATCAGGTACAAATGAATTGAATTTAGGGTCCCTGGGACGTTTACACCCTTTGCCCCATCCTGGCACATGGAGGTCAGACAGTCCTATATCTGAGCTCAGATGCTGGAGTTTGATGGATATAGAGCGCCCTCTGCTGTTCACAAGTCATGTTTCCAGAGTCAGCCCTTACTATTATTATTATTATTATTATTGGTATTTATATAGCGCCAGTTTATTCCGCAGCGCTTTACAATAATAGTTTCCCATAATGACTGTATCGATTTACATTTTGCAATTCAGTTGGTATCACTCAGCAGATCACTGTTTAGTGAAATAACTCCGGTAATAATTTTACTTTACTGAAATGCTGTTTTTTCAGTGGAAAAATTCCTTTAATCACATATTAAGATATTGTAACATATTATTATTATTCTGCAAAGCTTTAATGTGTGATTCACATTCAGATCTGCGCTGCATGTGATGTTTTTTTCGCTGGTTATAAATTTGTGACTGGTTTTAGGCAGCCGCCATACAGACTAATACTGAGCACCGTGTGACGTGGCTGAGAGGCTGCGCTTGCTGTGTGCAGGGAGGTTGGATTATAAACAGGGGGGACATCCGAGTGTCCCCCCAACACTCACGCATGGGTGGGAGGTAGTAGGCTGTGATAGAATGAATTAATCCCAGTGCCTTGTTCCAACTCCGACCCAGCTGACGAGCTACGACCTCACTCCCAGATCATCCGTCCAATCATTTCCTCGCTCATTCGGCGTTTATCACAAACCCAACGCAATTTGGTCACTAGCTCTGCCCCCGAAGGAGAGGTCCGGCCCAGAGAGGGGGCGGGTCTATCCGAGTTAATGACATGTTAGTCTGGTGTGCATGCTCACTAGGCCACCTGTTTAACACTCAGGCCGGCTCACTGGGAGTCGATCATACAGGGAGCACCGTTTCAGTCCTAGTGCCCTGAACACAACCAAACAGGTGCCGGGTCACCCGGCAGCAGGTCTATTAAATATTCACCGTGTTCGATGGCCCTGGGTTCAATAGCAAACTTTCAAATTAATTCAACAGGTTTATTACACTTTATGTGCATTCGCTACACAGGGTTTAAATTCACAGCAATTATTTTATTAAGAAAGTGAAATGTTGATTTTGAAACAAAACTGTTTATTAATTAAAGTGGAAATAATGCAGAATTTGCCAAAGAATAGAACAATTGGGAAAATAGTTGAGTTAAAATCCATCATTTTAACTATTGCAGCTCCTTTAGTGAATAAACTTTAAAGTTTTAATTTTACACAAAACTTCATATTGAAAACTCCTCATCTTCACCCCGTTATCACCGTACCCCATTAATTCCTCTAAAATCCTCGTCTCAGCAGAACGTTCTGGCGCTGCTAAGTGTCAGAATTCCAATAGTGCTTTTACACCATTCCTTTCCAGGTTAATAATTCAGTTTTATGGTAAGAAGGTGAGAAAAAGTTCAAGTCAATACATCCAGACCTGAAACTCATCAATTTCATCCCTTTTATCAAATTTAATTTCTCTCTGTCAGACGCCATTTAAAGCGTCTGACCACCATCACAGGGCTGCACTTATATCCCCTGAAATATTGGCCAGAATCTGCCTAAAATCATAAATCGCTAAGGTCGAATCCTCCATAATCCTTCTTCACCACTTAGACTGTTATAAATTATATTATTATTTATCTATTTAACAGATTTTCCTCCGAGCTAAAATAAACAGATTTTCTTTAATAATTACTGCGGGTCCCCAGAATCTGTCTATGTAAGTATTGAGGAGTTTTGTGTTTGTTTTACAAATAATTACAAAAAGTTAGCTGTGAGATTAAGGAAAAGGTATTAATGGTTGGAAACAAATCATTTTTTAGAAACGTGATAAAATAATCTCAGTATTTACTCAGCAATTATGTGAAACAAAACATACAGAAAACACATTTAATTAAACAAAAAGTCTGACTTACAAATAAAATGTTTTTGTGCAAAAAAGCTTAACAGATCCCCTCACTCCTACTAGACAGACGTAGCGCTAAAAACAGTGCGATTCTATTAAAAACAGTTTAACCCACGCGCATAGGATAGGTTAGCGACAGACACGATTTTAAATGCACCTTAATGAGCTGATTACATTAAAAATATGAAGAAAACAGGAAATAAATCTAAATGTTTAATAATAAAAGCCAATAGTAGAATGTATTGACTTAAAGTAACACTATAGCATTGTCAATACAAACCTGTACAAACGTGTATTCATAACGCTATAGTGTCCCTGTCCCTACGTCCCTACGTCCCTACTCCCCATGAATAAGGGTGAAATTATTTTTTTGCCCTGATCTTAATTCCAGCACCGAGGCTCCGTCTGCACTGACTAGCTCTCCTCCTGTGATGTCACAGCGCCGGCCTGACCTAACGCCAAACATTAATGCTTCCCATAGGAAGACGTTAGATGATCTCATGCAAAGCATGCGGACGTTCAACGTCATATCGTGGAGTAAAACTCTGTCTAGTGACTGTCTAGTAGCCTCCGAGTTCTTAGTGGACTTTTCCTCCACTAACTGACGCTGGACATCCCATAACACCCCATGGGAGAGCATGAGTGACAAGAACACTGCACCCAGACCACTTACATCAGATGAGGTGGCCTGAGTACTGGGTGCCCACAGTGTCCCTTTAACAAACATTTTTACTGAACACAAACAATTTTAGCCTACATTTTGCCATACAGTTGTCAATTCACGGCAATTTGATGTTTAGTGAATAATTATTTTTAGAATATATAATGTTGTGTATAGAAAGAGTTAACGATAGATTTGTGCATTGGGAGAAAATTTGAGACGCCTGAATTTCACACGAATTAGGTTTGATTCGGCAGAATGTCGGAACCGAGATTCCGATTCGTGAACTGAATTACAAAGACCAAAAATCTGTGAAAATGGGCCAATCAGTGTGCTGCAATATATATAATATAATATTAACAATAATAATAATAATATAATATTAACAGGAAAATAGTAATAATAATATAATATTAACCGGAAAACATAATAATAATACTATAACATTAACAATGATGATAAAATAATATAATAACAATAATAATGCTAATGTAATATTAACCATGATAATAATAATATGATACTAAGAAGAAAAACAATACTAACAGTAATGATAATAATAATAATAATATAATATTATCCTATTATGTATTTATTTTGCAGTTAACTTATTGGAGCATTTCTCACCATTAAGTTCACAGATCACGTGAGAAAAATTAACTAATATGGGGGAAACAGGGAGAGGACCAATATAAATACAGATTTTTGCTGCATTGCTCATTTCTCACATGTCCTGTGAATAAAATCGACATTTAGTGACTCTCCCCTAGACATCAATCATGTATTTTTTAGGAGCCGTGTGTGGATTCCAGAATCAGGACCTGAACAGAACATGCTGGGCATTGTGCGGCTCGGCTGGTCCATGAGTTGGGTGCATGTTGGCTCGGAGTTGGGGAATTTCCTCTGATTACTCGATCAGTCCAGATTCGGATAAGTTGCTGTTCGGCCCGAAACATATTACCAAGTCAAGTTAAAGAGAAATAAAGGTGTGGAAAGGGGGAGGTTAAAGCGAAAGGACGGGAACCGCGCCTGTTTATATAATCACGGTGTGTTCAAATCTTGTTCAAACACAGGAATAGATTTAACAAACGTTTTAATCTCTACAATGAAACAAAGTTACTATGAAAAAGTATTAAGTATCTAACGTCCTTTCTTTAGAATTTAAAAAAAAAAATTTTCAAAAATATTCAAAAGGCAGATTAAAAATAAACGTGATGCACATTTTAGGTAAAGGACAATATTTGTTCCTGTAACGCTATTATTGCTGTTTCCACGCTCGTTTCACTTTTTCACTATGTTTCATTGTTGGGGATTTTATTTTGCCGTAGTGATCTTCACAGTTAAATGACAAATAATATCTGGGGTTAATTCACTAATTAGACTTGTTCCCACGCCATGTATATTACAAATGGTTTCCCAGCTGTGGCCGGTGATGGCATCTTATATCAGATCGTCTCTGTCCTCCATAACTCAGTTTATACACGGTTCATACATTAGGCTAATTTTACCTCACTCGGAAATAGAATAAAACAGGAGACATACAATGGCGTCCGTGCTGCGCTGTTTACATCATAAAAAATCACTTTGTTTACTTTGCGTTCGTTAATTGTCAGAAAAGGAAATATAGATGAATGGATTATGGCTTCTCTCGTCCCCATGTCCTGTTTTGTGCTATTTTCAGACATTTGTAATTATTTTATCCATGGCAACTCCTGTTACTAAAATATCCAAGCACCTTGGGAACGGCTGTCCTCACCCCCTCGCGGTGTCATTTACATGGGGAGGGGGATGATTAGGAAGCATTTTACCACCTGAACGAAAATAGCAGCATCTTCACCGGCAAGCGGTTGAGAATTTATTGTTGCATTGAAGCAAAACTTGTGATTCGTCTGTTGCGACATTCCGAGGTCACATCTCTAAAATGCGACTGATTTGACGCATGACCCCATGGTAATAGATTGTTATGTGGGGTCACGGACCTGCAACCTTAAAGTGATCTTTTCATAGCGCGGGCACTGCTCCTGCATAATTCATTCATGTCTCGGGCAGACCAGCTTTTATAAACGGCTTCTCAGAATACACTTTATGAATATGTATACGGCCTCTAGCTGCTTATCTGTCGAGATTGTTCTTTTATCCCGTGTAATTAAAATGACTTCATTTAAACACGTCCTTTCCACAAAAGAAAATGCGTGCCTTTTATTTCAAAATGTGAGAAACATGATACACAGCGAGGACTTTTAATAATATATCAAAGCAATTAGACCTTGTCTTCTCATCTCCCGTTTAATGTTCCAGTGAAATGTCATACCTCTTTACCGAAGACATGATACCGCTAGGAAGGGGTTAATGGCTTTCCTGAATGACTGAAGGGGTCAGTTCTGTAATGATTTAAATTATATTTTGAGGGGGAAAGAGATAAATCAGAGGACACAGATAGTGGAGGAGTATGGGGGGGGGGGGGGGGAGAGTACTCCTGCCACTAGTCTTGACAGAGGATTTTTGTCCAACTCCCTATCTATAGGCGACTCCACTGAGGGGCAGCAGACTGCTCCACAACACCGCTGATGGGTAATGCACTATCCAACAGCCCCTCACGGGGTAGCACAGAGTAACACACCTCCACTAGGGGGTAGCACAGAGTAACACACATCCACTAGGGGGTAGCACAGAGTAACACACCTCCACTAGGGGGTAGCACAGAGTAACACACATCCACTAGGGGGTAGCACAGAGTAACACACCTCCACTAGGGGGTAGCACAGAGTAACACACATCCACTAGGGGGTAGCACAGAGTAACACACCTACACTAGGGGGTAGCACAGAGTAACACACCTCCACTAGGGGGTAACACAGAGTAACACACCTCCACTAGGGGGTAACACAGAGTAACACACCTCCACTAGGGGGTAACACAGAGTAACACACATCCACTAGGGGGTAACACAGAGTAACACACCTCCACTAGGGGGTAACACAGAGTAACACACCTCCACTAGGGGGTAACACAGAGTAACACACATCCACTAGGGGGTAACACAGAGTAACACACCTCCACTAGGGGGTAGCACAGAGTAACACACCTACACTAGGGGGTAGCACAGAGTAACACACCTCCACTAGGGGGTAGCACAGAGTAACACACCTCCACTAGGGGGTAACACAGAGTAACACACCTCCACTAGGGGGTAACACAGAGTAACACACATCCACTAGGGGGTAACACAGAGTAACACACCTCCACTAGGGGGTAACACAGAGTAACACACCTCCACTAGGGGGTAACACAGAGTAACACACATCCACTAGGGGGTAACACAGAGTAACACACCTCCACTAGGGGGTAGCACAGAGTAACACACCTACACTAGGGGGTAGCACAGAGTAACACACCTCCACTAGGGGGTAGCACAGAGTAACACACCTCCACTAGGGGGTAACACAGAGTAACACACCTCCACTAGGGGGTAACACAGAGTAACACACCTCCACTAGGGGGTAGCAGAGAGTAACACACCTCCACTAGGGGGTAACACAGAGTAACACACCTCCACTAGGGGGTAACACAGAGTAACACACATCCACTAGGGGGTAACACAGAGTAACACACCTCCACTAGGGGGTAGCACAGAGTAACACACCTACACTAGGGGGTAGCACAGAGTAACACACCTCCACTAGGGGGTAGCACAGAGTAACACACCTCCACTAGGGGGTAACACAGAGTAACACACCTCCACTAGGGGGTAACACAGAGTAACACACCTCCACTAGGGGGTAACACAGAGTAACACACCTACACTAGGGGGTAACACAGAGTAACACACCTCCACTAGGGGGTAACACAGAGTAACACACCTCCACTAGGGGGTAACACAGAGTAACACACCTCCACTAGGGGGTAACACAGAGTAACACACCTCCACTAGGGGGTAACACAGAGTAACACACCTCCACTAGGGGGTAGCACAGAGTAACACACCTACACTAGGGGGTAGCACAGAGTAACACACCTCCACTAGGGGGTAACACAGAGTAACATACCTCCACTAGGGGGTAACACAGAGTAACACACCTCCACTAGGGGGTAGCACAGAGTAACACACCTCCACTAGGGGGTAACACAGAGTAACACACCTCCACTAGGGGGTAGCACAGAGTAACACACCTCCACTAGGGGGTAATACAGAGTAACACACCTCCACTAGGGGGTAACACAGAGTAACACACCTCCACTAGGGGGTAACACAGAGTAACACACCTCCACTAGGGGGTAGCACAGAGTAACACACCTCCACTAGGGGGTAACACAGAGTAACACACCTCCACTAGGGGGTAATACAGAGTAACACACATCCACTAGGGGGTAGCACAGAGTAACACACCTCCACTAGGGGGTAACACAGAGTAACACACCTCCACTAGGGGGTAACACAGAGTAACACACCTCCACTAGGGGGTAATACGGAGTAACACACCTCCACTAGGGGGTAACACAGAGTAACACACCTCCACTAGGGGGTAGCACAGAGTAACACACCTCCACTAGGGGGTAACACAGAGTAACACACCTCCACTAGGGGGTAACACAGAGTAACACACCTCCACTAGGGGGTAGCACAGAGTAACACACCTACACTAGGGGGTAGCACAGAGTAACACACCTCCACTAGGGGGTAGCACAGAGTAACACACCTACACTAGGGGGTAGCACAGAGTAACACACCTACACTAGGGGGTAGCACAGAGTAACACACCTCCACTAGGGGGTAACACAGAGTAACACACCTCCACTAGGGGGTAACACAGAGTAACACACCTCCACTAGGGGGTAGCACAGAGTAACACACCTACACTAGGGGGTAGCACAGAGTAACACACCTCCACTAGGGGGTAATACGGAGTAACACACCTCCACTAGGGGGTAGCACAGAGTAACACACCTCCACTAGGGGGTAGCACAGAGTAACACACCTCCACTAGGGGGTAACACAGAGTAACACACCTCCACTAGGGGGTAACACAGAGTAACACACCTCCACTAGGGGGTAGCACAGAGTAACACACCTACACTAGGGGGTAGCACAGAGTAACACACCTCCACTAGGGGGTAATACGGAGTAACACACCTCCACTAGGGGGTAGCACAGAGTAACACACCTCCACTAGGGGGTAGCACAGGGTAACACACCTCCACTAGGGGGTAGCACAGAGTAACACACCTCCACTAGGGGGTAGCACAGAGTAACACACCTCCACTGGGGGTAGCACAGAGTAACACACCTCCACTAGGGGGTAGCACAGAGTAACACACCTACACTAGGGGGTAGCACAGAGTAACACACCTCCACTAGGGGGTAACACAGAGTAACACACCTCCACTAGGGGGTAGCACAGAGTAACACACCTACACTAGGGGGTAGCACAGAGTAACACACCTCCACTAGGGGGTAGCACAGAGTAACACACCTCCACTAGGGGGTAGCACAGAGTAACACACCTACACTAGGGGGTAGCACAGAGTAACACACCTCCACTAGGGGGTAACACAGAGTAACACACCTCCACTAGGGGGTAGCACAGAGTAACACACCTACACTAGGGGGTAGCACAGAGTAACACACCTCCACTAGGGGGTAATACGGAGTAACACACCTCCACTAGGGGGTAGCACAGAGTAACACACCTCCACCAGGGGGTAGCACAGAGTAACACACCTCCACTAGGGGGTAGCACAGAGTAACACACCTCCACTAGGGGGTAACACAGAGTAACACACCTCCACTAGGGGGTAGCACAGAGTAACACACCTACACTAGGGGGTAGCACAGAGTAACACACCTCCACTAGGGGGTAACACAGAGTAACACACCTCCACTAGGGGTTAGCACAGAGTAACACACCTACACTAGGGGGTAGCACAGAGTAACACACCTCCACTAGGGGGTAATACGGAGTAACACACCTCCACTAGGGGGTAGCACAGAGTAACACACCTCCACTAGGGGGTAGCACAGAGTAACACACCTCCACTAGGGGGGTAACACAGAGTAACACACCTCCACTAGGGGGTAGCACAGAGTAACACACCTACACTAGGGGGTAGCACAGAGTAACACACCTCCACTATGGGGTAATACAGAGGAACACACCTCCACTAGGGGGTAGCACAGAGTAACACACCTCCACTAGGGGGTAGCACAGAGTAACACACCTCCACTAGGGGGTAACACAGAGTAACACACCTCCACTAGGGGGTAGCACAGAGTAACACACCTCCACTAGGGGGTAATACAGAGTAACACACCTCCACTAGGGGGTAGCACAGAGTAACATACCTCCACTAGGGGGTGTAACAGAGTAACATACCTCCACTAGGAAGAAACACAATATCCCACACATCCATAAGGGGGTAAAACAGAGCAACACATCTCTGTGGCGGAACCAACCTCGCCACTGGCCACTGGAAGAGCCTGGTCGCCCACCTCCTGCCTCCTGTTCGGGAGTTTGGAGCATTCCCCTGGTTCCAGTTTAGGAGATTGGTGAATTCATGTGTTTGCAGTTCGGGAGAATGGTGAATTCATGTGTTTGCAGTTCAGGAGATTGGTGATTGCAGTAGCTGTTCGTGTATTTAAAAGGGGAATATCGCCTAAACGGGTTTTAACCTCTTGTGTACAAAACGGTCCGTTACATTTAGTGGCAGCAGTGAGATCATCCCCACAGCCCAGAAGGACAGCTAAAAGGTAACACCATTCCCTGGATTTACAAATTGAGAGAGAAAATGGAGGAGAAGTTTCAAGATAGATTGTACTGGTACGTATCCCTAGGGTTTGGAGCAGTCTCAGAGGAGGACATGTTGAGTTGCAGAGAGATTGCCAGAGCCGGGCTGTGGGACGAAGCCCTAGAGAAAGTACAGTATTGACGAGGGGATCGGCGCCGCCGCAGAAGGCAGTGAATCCTGGCTCGAATGGCAGAGCTGATGCCCCTCCTGAGAAAACAGACCAAAGAAGCTTGGGTGACTAGACTCGAGATTCTAGTATATGCAGAACTGGCGCTCGACGATGCCTACCAGGCGATACAGTGGTACGCAGCTCAGTGTCCCCCCGAGATGGCAGAGTATGAGTTCCCAAAGGACGGAGATTACGCTGGCCCTGGCCTATTTTGGGATAATATTGACGATGAGGACTTTGGAAAAGCTACTGACTCTCGTTTTTGGGACCTGTGTTATGACTGAGTAGACATGCTGGGTCTCTCTAGCGCTGTTGATCTCGAGGCAGACCTACGGTATCTGGTCACCAAGGAATGTGACCTGGAGTGGGATTACCTGCGACTCATCAATGAGGCCCGGGAAGAGACAACCGGTCCTCTTCCCCAACAGCAACCAGCAGTACCAGAGGTAGCGGACCTCCTAGACTGGTCCTGGGAGGATCCCCAGCGGCAGTATGTATCCCAGGGAGCTGAAGGTGCCATCCTTCCTCCCCAGCGGCAGTGTGTGTCATTAGGAGAGGAGACAGTTGGTCCCTCTCCCCAGCGGTCAAGTGAGTCCCAGGGAGCCGAAGGTGCCGTCCTTCCTCCCCAGCAGCAGTATGTATCCCAGGGAGTTGAAGGTGCTGTCCTTCCTACCCAGTGGCAGTGTGTGTCCTTAGTATAGGAGACAGTCGGTCCCTCTCCCCAGCAGCCAAGTGAGTTACAGGGAGCCAAAGGTGCCGTCCTTCCTCCCCAGTGGCAGTGTAAGTCCCAGGGAACTGAAGGTGTCGTCCATCCTCCCCAGCGGCAGTGAATTTCCTTAGGAGAGGAGACAGGTGGTCCCTCTCCCCAGCAGTCAAGTGACTGGTCCTGGGAGGATCCCCAGCGGCAGTATGTATCCCAGGGAGCTGAAGGTGCCATCCCTCCTCCCCAGCAGCAGTGTGTCCGGCAGGGAGCAGAGACAGTCGGTCTCGCTCCCCAGCAGCAGGACAATATATTGAAAGGGGAGACAGACGGTTCCCCTCTCCGCCAGCAGAGAGAGTGTAAGGGAGAGGAGCGGCAGCCAACCAAGGGGAGACATTAAGCTCCCCACTGGCGCAGATGGGACCGTGGTCTCTGCGCCCAAGCTACAGGGAGTACGGACAGTTGGTCCTGCTCCCCAGCAGCAGAGTATTCTACCGGGAGGGAAGAGCCTTGTTCCCCCTCCCCAGCGGCAGCCTAGCCTACCAAGGGGAGACGATAAGCCCCACACCGGTGCAGATGGGACCGTGGTCTCTGTGCCCAAACCACAGGGGGTAGGGACGGTCGGTCCAGTCCCCCGGCACCAGGGCTGTTTATCCAAAAGGGAGACAGCCTGTCTTCCCCTCCAGCAGCAACACCAGGTCCAGAGCGAGGAGCCTACTACCCCTTCTCCTCAGCTGTGCTCCAACCAGGCTACTCCCGTGGTAGCGCTGGCACCAAGGCAGAGTACTGCTGTTCTCTGTCCACTCAGCAACCCACCGATCCAGAGGGCTAGTAAACCCCAGAGCCGTGGTGGAGCCCCTGGACATGGACAAGCTACCCACTACCCCAGGTGCAGTAACCAAATTTTGTGGGTGGGCCACTCGGTTGATTATGTGTTGTGGGTGGGTTGCTGGACTAACCAGGGCACTGACCGACAGGAGGCCAGATACCCTGTTAGTCTGATTGATAAAGGGGAGAAATGTGGCGGAACCAACCTCACCGCTGGCCACTGGAGGAGCCTGGTCGCCCACTGTTCTTTTTCCCTGCAGAAAGACTGGTTCGTGCCTTTCTGCGGACTGTTAAAGTCACGAAGAAACTCCACCAGGGGGTAACACAGAGTAACACAGCTCCACTATAGGGGCAATAAATTTGGTGCACACTTCACTAATGGGCAACACAATGTTCCAGACAACAAAATGACAGTTATCTCCACTGATGGTCAACACAACATCCCAAGCCTTCAATGATGGGAATACATGGTTTCCAAAAGACCATTTGATGAACTCCAAGTACTTTGTGTTTGTTGAATAGATGGTCACACGGTGCTGCGAGATGCAAGAATCTGGGCAGAGAGATATCGTCAGGGTAATCCAGGGCCGGGCTGATGGAGCTTACACACTACTCATGGGTTTGCCACCTGACTGGTATTTTACCAGCACAGATGGTATTTAAGGCTGCCTGGCCGTGCCGGTATTGCAGTAATACCAGCAATACAAATGCAGATATTTTTCTCAGTATAAACGGAGATTACTCTGCAATACCAGCACCAGCCAGTAGGGGTCACTGTGTGTGGAGAGAGGCAGGGATAGGAAGTTACAGCATATCCCTCCCTGCCTCTCTCTGCTACTCACTGATCCGCGGGGGAGCAGCTACACAGCACAGAGAGTTCAGACAGCAACTCCCACCCTGCAGAGACAGCCTACAGCTCAGGGAAGTGAGGGATGGAGGGAAAGGCAGCAGGGACACATTGATATTAGGGGAGATGTGGGGATGCTAAGACACAGGGAGACACATTGGGACACGGAGACACTAAGGACTCAGTGTCTCCATCTCTCCAAGTGTCCACATGTCTCCCAGCCAGTGTCTCAGTGTCCCCATGGCTCCCAGTGTCCCTTAGTCTCCCAGTGTCTGTGTCCCCATGCCTCCCAGTGTCCCCATGTCTCCCAGCCAGTGTCTCAGTGTCCCCATGTCTCCCAGTATCCCTATGTCTCCCAGCTAGTGTCTCAGTGTCCCCATGTCTCCCAGTGTCTGTATCCCCATGTCTCCCAGTATCCCCAAATGTCTCAGTGTCCCCATGTCTATATCCACAAGTGCCAACCTGTCTCCCAGTGTCCACATGCCTCCCAGACAGTGTCCCTAGTGTCTGTGTCCCCATGTCTCCCAGTATCCCTTAGTCTCCCAGTGTCTGTGTTCCCATGTCCCTCAGTGTCCCTAGTGTCTTAGTTTCCCCAAATGTCTGTGTCTCCATGTCTCTGTGACCCCATTTCTCCCAGTGTCCCCAGGTCTCTCAGTGTCCCCTAGTATCCTAGTGACACAGGACACACTGAGACATGGGGATACTGGGACACAGACACTGAGAGACTAAGGGACTGGGCGACATTGGGACACTGACACTGTGATACATATGGACACAAATGCCAGGCTGGCCTTCCAATTCTTTGGACAGACATGCCCCCTTTTTGGGCATGTTCGCCCCTTTTGGCAATTCTGGTAACCTGAATTTGCGTCAGTGGCCCACCCTTTTAACCCGCCCATTGACTTACTGCTTCACTGGACACTGCTGTTAAAGCTAAACTTTACTAATTATAACTGTGTGACCATGCCGCGGCAATTCATAAACAACCGAATTTCGGAAACAAAAGAAAACGAACGTATCCGTAAAGAATCCAAACCAATCGTTTTGTAATTTTTCATTTTGATAAAGATAGCAAATTAGGAAGTTCTCTACTGAACTACTGAAAGTGCAAAATTAAGAAAAAGGTTCAGCAGCTTAGTAAATAACTTACCTAATTAGTACCTTTATGTGGGATTGCTATATTTCAGGATCTCAAATGTGGGCGCTGTTTATCAGATAGCTTGTTTATTTGGTAACTGGTACCCTTATGGCAATCCCACGTAAGGATCTCAAATGTGGGCGCTGTTTATCAGATAGCTCGTTTATTTGGTAACTGGTACCCTTATGGCAATCCCAAGTAAGGATATCAAATGTGGGCGCTGTTTATCAGATAGCTTGTGTGGCGAAACCAACTTCGCCACTGTGAACTGGAGAGGCCTGGTTGCTAGCCCCTGGACATATTGCACTTTAAAAACTACATTTGGGCATGTTTTATTTTATATTGGGCTGCTGCTGGCCCTTTAAGAACTGTCTGGGGCCACATTGAGACTTTTGGTAACAATACCCTTTAAGACTATGGCCCCTGGAAGGTATTACCTGTTAAAGACTCTTTTAGCAGATTGGATTTTATAAGACTGTCCCTTTAAATAATTTGGAACAGTGCTGCAGCTTTAAATGGGCACTTCGGATGCAGCCGAAGTGCCGAAGTAGTCGAAGTGGCCGCCATTCGACAAACGAACACGTGGCGGCGGCCATCTTTGTTCATTCGAAACAAGGTCAGCGGTATGTGTAGCCAAATTCATGGAACTGAAATCGGCTACACATTTTACCGAACACCGCTGACCCTTACCTTCTCCTACACTTCGTTTTTCAGCTCCAGAGACTCCGTTCGAAATGGGACTTAGTCGTTTTTTCGCATGAAATTGACCGGCCGCACAGCCCAAATCTATGAAACTGTTTTGGGCAGGAAATTGTGCTTGCGGTCGGTCATAAAGGGACCTCCAGCTAACTTTTGATCCACTGGAGGGATTTGGCTGATTTTTGGAAGTGTTTATATTTAAAGTGTGCTGATTCCAAATATGTATGTATGGTTTTAAAGTTATAGCACATGTATAAAAACTGTATTTTCCCTGGCTGTAATAATTATGTTAACTGGTTATCTGAGGGGAGGAAACCTGGGGGTTGTAACCATTATGCTATTGGTTGTTTTGTCCCTCCCTGTGGGCGGTCCTGTATTCTCAACACTTGTAATAAAAGCCAGGCTGGATGAGCCAGTCCAGAGTTCCTGCTTAACCCTCAAAGCGATGTGTCGTCTCGTTCTTTGGGGGAATTGGATTGTATGCTGACTGCCAGGAGTGTAAGCTGATGTCTGCTTTTCTTGTTCAGCTGCTCCAGTGTTCGTGTGTCTCCAGTCGGGAGAGTGGTGTTTGCAGTAGCTGCCTCTGCATCTGGAAAGGGGGATATCGCCTAAACTGGGTTTTATCCTCGAGTGTGTGAAACGGTCCGTTACAGCTTGTTTATTTGGTAACTGGTGTCCTTATGGCAATCCCACATAAGGATAGCAAATGTGGGAGCTGTTTATCAGATAGCTCGTTTATTTGGTAACTGGTGTCCTTATGGCAATCCCACGTAAGGATAGCAAATTAGGGTTTTATCTTCTAAACAGCTGTAAGAGTGCAATTAAGATAAAGGCCTTTCTTAGTTTTGGTCTTTCAGCAGTTTAGTAGATAACTCTCTAAATCAGTACTTTGTACCTATGTTACTGCACCTCCATTCATTCACCATAGGGAACAGCAGGTGTCCAATTTAAATAAATAAATTACATGTTCTGATTAAATTCAGTTCATCCAAATCGATATTTTACGAAGTTTAAAAGAAGAAAGATTAAAAAAAATAATGAATTAAAACAAAGCTAAGCAATTTTTTTCCCCAAATTTCACATCTCTTCTGGTTATTGGAGTCCACCTGATCGTAGGACAGGTTGAAAGCTCGACTGTCAATAAACAAGTTACTCTTCCTGGAATGGAATTTCTTCGGCAGGGAATGACTTGAATAGTTAAAGATGTTTCTCCTTTGAACTGAAGATAATTTATTATGAAAACTGGACATATCTGTGCTACTGCCTCTAGAACAGGGGTGCTCAAAAGGTAGATCCCCAGATGTTTTCAAACTACAGCCTCCATGATGCTTTGTCATTCTAAAATGTTCTAAAACTTCTGGGGATCTACCTTTTGGGCAGCCCCATATTGTGAAAGGAACTTGTCGGTAGTGTCCAATCAGAAGGTTACCAACGTTCAGCATTTGGTTATGGATCCAGCTTTGATTGATCAGTAGTGATGTACCGAACTGTCCGCCGGCGAACAGTTCCTGGCGAAATTAGCGTGTTCGCGTTCGCCGCGGCGGGCGGACACATGCGCAGTTCGATCCGCCCCCTATTCGTCATCATTGGGCAAACTTTGACCCTGTGCCTCTCGGTCAGCAGACACATTCCAGCCAATCAGCAGCACTCCCTCCCTTCCACACCCTCCAACCTCCCTCCCAGCATCCATTTTCGATTCATTCGGAAGATGCATGCTTAGTGAGAGGAGGGAAAGTTTAGCTGCTGCTGATTAGATAGGGAAATTGATAGCTAGGCTAGGGTATTCAGTGTCCACTACAATCCTGAAGGACTCATCTGATCTCTGCTGTAAGGACAGCACCCCAAAAAGCCATTTTTAGGGCTATAACATCAGGCTGCTTTTTTTTTTTTCCTGTGTAATGTAATTGCAGGTGCCTGCCTGCCAGCTTCTGTGTGAGGTTCACATTGGATACTGTGCCTACTTGCCCAGTGCCACCACTCATATCTGTTTTAACAATAGGTTAAGCTTTACATTTAAAATAAATATTTTTTTTTCACTGTAATAGAAGAGCAGTTGCCTGCCTGCCAGCTTCTGTGTGAGGTTCACATTGGATACTGTGCCCACTTGCCCAGTGCCACCACTCATATCTGTTTTTACAATAGGTTAAGCTTTAGATTTAAAATAAATACTTTTTTTTCACTGTAATAGAAGAGCAGTTGCCTGCCTGCCAGCTTTTGTGTCAGGTTGGATGCCTTGCCCATTTGCACAGTCAGTGCCACCACTCATATCTGTTTTAACAATTGGTTAAGCTTTAGATTTTAAATAAATATTTTTTTCACTGTAATAGAAGAGCAGTTGCCTGCCTGCCAGCTTCTGTGTGAGGTTCACATTGGATACTGTGCCCACTAGCCCACTAGCCCAGTGCCACCACTCATATCTGTTTTAACAATTGGTTAAGCTTTAGATTTAAAATAAATAATTTTTTTTCACTGTAATAGAAGAGCAGTTGCCTGCCTGCCAGCTTCTGTGTCAGGTTGGATGCCTTGCCCATTTGCACAGTCAGTGCCACCACTCATATCTGTTTTAACAATAGCTTAAGCTTTAGATATTAAAGAAATCATTTTTTTTCACTGTAATAGAAGATCAGTTAGTTGTCTGCAAGCGTCTGGGTGTCAGGCCTACTTCAGCGTGTGCTCTGTAGACCTGTTCCAGCATGCTTTGACAGTTGCCAATCATATCTGGTGTCTCTTTAGCGTGCTTTTACAAAGAAAAAAGGTTTCCAGTGTAAGCTAATAGCAGACAGTCAGTGTCCTTCAAGCGGCTCTGTCAGGCCTTCCTTCAGCGTGTGCCCTGCACAACCCTGCCAGCGTACTTTGACAGTTGCCACTCATATCTGGTGTCTCTATAGCGTGCTTTTACAACCAAAATTTTGTTTCCACTGTAATAGAAGAGCAGTTGCCTGCCTGCCAGCTTCTGTGTGAGGTTCACATTGGATACTGTGCCTACTTGCCCAGTGCCACCACTCATATCTGTTTTAACAATTGGTTAAGCTTTACATTTAAAATAAATATATTTTTTTCACTGTAATAGAAGAGCAGTTAGTTGTCTGCAAGCGTCTGGGTGTCAGGCCTACTTCAGCGTGTGCTCTGCAGACCTGTGCCAGCGTGCTTTGACTGTTGCCACTCATATCTTGTGTCTCTATAGCGTGCTTTTACAACCAAAATTTTGTTTCCACTGTAATAGAAGAGCAGTTGCCTGCCTGCCAGCTTCTGTGTGAGGTTCACATTGGATACTGTGCCTACTTGCCCAGTGCCACCACTCATATCTGTTTTAACAATTGGTTAAGCTTTACATTTAAAATAAATATTTTTTTTTTCACTGTAATAGAAGAGCAGTTGCCTGCCTGCCAGCTTCTGTGTGAGGTTCACATTGGATACTGTGCCCACTTGCCCAGTGCCACCACTCATATCTGTTTTAACAATAGCTTAAGCTTTAGATTTTAAAGAAATAATTTTTTTTCACTGTAATAGAAGATCAGTTAGTTGTCTGCAAGCGTCTGGGTGTCAGGCCTACTTCAGCGTGTGCTCTGTAGACCTGTTCCAGCGTGCTTTGACAGTTGCCAATCATATTTGGTGTCTCTATAGCGTGCTTTTAAAACCAAAATTTGTTTTTCACTGTTATAGATTGAATAGCAGTTACTTGTCTTCAAGCGGGTGTCTCAGGCCTACAGTGTGTGCTCTGCAGAACTGTTCCAGTGCACATTGCCAATCATATCTGGTGTCTCTATAGCGTGCTTTTAAAACCAAAATTTGTTTTTCACTGTTATAGATTGAATAGCAGTTACTTGTCCTCAAGCGGGTGTCTCAGGCCTACAGTGTGTGCTCTGCAGAACTGTTCCAGTGCACATTGCCAATCATATCTGGTGTCTCTATAGCGTGCTTTTAAAACCAAAATTTGTTTTTCACTGTTATAGATTGAATGGCAGTTACTTGTCTTCAAGCGGGTGTCTCAGGCCTACAGTGTGTGCTCTGCAGAACTGTTCCAGTGCACATTGCCAATCATATCTGGTGTCTCTATAGCGTGCTTTTAAAACCAAAATTAGTTTTTCACTGTTATAGATTGAATAGCAGTTACTTGTCTTCAAGCGGCTCTGTCAGTCCTTCCTTCAGCGTGTGCTCTGCAGAACTGTTCCAGTGCACATTGCCAATTTACGTTGCACTCATTAGAACCAAACACTGTGGGGTGATTTCACCAAGGACCACACGACGGAACAGGATCTGATTTTTAGGGTCCTTCAAATTGAAAAGGAGGATCCGGTATTTGTTCTTATATCTGCTGTCAGTACACAGGAAAAGTTTAAATATTTCTTGTTCTACGTTCTCTGCAACTCCACACACCGACTCATCCAATACGTGAAGATCTGGGGTTTCTCTGACTCTCCTCAGTAGTGTATCAAACAGAGTCTGCACTGTGGTAACACGGACATCTTCAGGACATAACTCAACTATTTGCAGATAGGCAGTCTGCAGATTCTCTTTTTCACCTGCTCTCTTCTTTCTCTTATGCGTATTCTTGTCTATATGCAGGTGGTCTCTTGCCTTTCTTTTAACCAATTCGTTCCTTCCATATGGTTTCAAAAGATCTCTGGCATCATTACTTTCAACGCAAATAACGTCATCATAGTTAGTCTCCTCATTATTCACCGGGAAGAGAGTGTTTGCACTGACTACCCACAGCATGCTCTTGCCATTGCCTACTCCACCTTCAACGACAGGGTGCAAGTCCCAAGGAGAAGGATCATTCACTTTATTATCTGTCTTTATTTCACAAGTAGTGCCTGGAACATCCTCATGGGTCACAAGATGTAAATCTGGACTAATGTCAACCCCAGGGTCTGGAAAATCATCAATTTGAAATTTTTCGAATAATCCCAGTGGGCTGCCACATTCTTCCTCCTCTGATGGTATTAAAGTTTGCAGAGATTCACTATGGGGTGGTGTCAAGCATTTTGGAGAACAATTAAGCATCTCCATCCCAATACGTTTCAGATGTCCTATCAGCTCTTCCACCCTATGCGATACTATGGGCAGGCTACCCGTGACGTCATTACTCGCGGCCCTATTTCACGCGGACACTCTGTGTCAGTGTGTATCATGGTCTCTGTGGACAGGGAACAGTCTCTATTCTGCTCTGTGTCAGTGTGTATCATGGTCTCTGTGGACAGGGAACAGTCTCTATTCTGCTCTGTGTCAGTGTGTATCAGGGGTTTTGAGGACAGGTGTCAATCCATATCTGCCAAGTGACCCTATGTAGGGGGTACAGTCCCTATTCTGCTCTGTGTCAGTGTGTATCATGGTCTCTGTGGACGGTGAACAGTCTCTATTCTGCTCTGTGTCAGTGTGTATCATGGTCTCTGTGGACAGGGAACAGTCTCTATTCTGCTCTGTGTCAGTGTGTATCAGGGGTTTTGAGGACAGGTGTCAATCCATATCTGCCAAGTGACCCTATGTAGGGGGAACAGTCCCTATTCTGCTCTGTGTCAGTGTGTATCAGGGGTTTTGAGGACAGGTGTCAATCCATATCTGCCAAGTGACCCTATGTAGGGGGAACAGTCCCTATTCTGCTCTGTGTCAGTGTGTATCATGGTCTCTGTGGACAGGGAACAGTCTCTATTCTGCTCTGTGTCAGTGTGTATCAGGGGTTTTGAGGACAGGTGTCAATCCATATCTGCCAAGTGACCCTATGTAGGGGGAACAGTCCCTATTCTGCTCTGTGTCAGTGTGTATCAGGGGTTTTGAGGACAGGTGTCAATCCATATCTGCCAAGTGACCCTATGTAGGGGGAACAGTCCCTATTCTGCTCTGTGTCAGTGTGTATCATGGTCTCTGTGGACAGGGAACAGTCTCTATTCTGCTCTGTGTCAGTGTGTATCAGGGGTTTTGAAGACAGGTGTCAATCCATATCTGCCAAGTGACCCTATGTAGGGGGAACAGTCCCTATTCTGCTCTGTGTCAGTGTGTATCAGGGGTTTTGAGGACAGGTGTCAATCCATATCTGCCAAGTGACCCTATGTAGGGGGAACAGTCTCTATTCTGCTCTGTGTCAGTGTGTATCAGGGCTGGGCTTTGAGGACAGGTGTCAATGTTAGTTGATTTCTGCCCTTTATGGATTAAAAGCAGACTCTGCATCAACTGTGCAATTTTCCATGGGAGTTTTGCCATGGATCCCCCTCTGGCATGCCACAGTCCAGGTGTTAGTCCCCTTGAAACAACTTTTCCATCACTATTGTGGCCAGAAAGAGTCTCTGTTGTTTTTAAAATTCGCCTGCCCATTGAAGTCAATGGTGGTTCGCGCGGTTCGCCGGTTCGCGAACATTTGCGGAAGTTCGCGTTCGCCGTTCGCGAACCGAAAATTCCGTGTTCGCGACAACACTATTGATCAGTAATTTCAGTAAATGTAGATCGTAGCTTCTGCTAGCCAATGAAGCAAAGTTAACACACCCAACAATGCGGCCACAAACCCCGCAGCTAGTCAATGGATCGGTGGCCACAGTGAATGTATTCTCTCTACTCCACCAAGCTTTCTCCCAGGAACGTGTCTGCAACATGGAAATCTTCTGTTCGAGTGGCTGTCATAGAACACGGAGATGTCAGTTTTCTCTTGTGGGAAACTCTAGAATTATTTTTGTCAGAGTAAAATGGTGGCAATTTTTGTTTGTCCATCTCTGACTGGAAATATTGTCCATTTCATATCTAACATCCGGTAACCTGGGCCTATAAAATTAGGGAAATGCCCCCCACCCTCACAAAAAAGTAAGATCTATTTACTAAGCAGTGGCATATTGACCAAAATGAAATATCCTGAGATATCGAGAGGGGAAGATGAACTAATGGTTCTGTGGAGATTATGCATTTCACAGCTCAGATTGTGCTAAGATGGAAATATTATTAGAAAGTAACATAATCGCCAATCTCGCCACTGAGCATTGGAGGAGCCTGCTGCCTTTAGACTATGGCCCCATGTTGAAACACTTGATTTTCCCCTGCAAAGACATGAAAGCCGGGTAATTCGGTGCTTGCCCTGTTTGAGCGGTGATACCCCAGATAGCTATGCTATATAATGAAAGACTATGGGAAAGACTTTGGCTCCATGGCAATTGAACTGTATGTATGTGATCTGAGCGCCATCCAGTAATAATGTGCGCTCAGATCTAAGCTATCTGGGGATATGTTGCATGTCTGTATTTTATGTAATAAATGTAACCTTGTGTATTTTATTGTATTTTACAGTCTTTTTACTGCCATGTGCTTAATGGAGTTTTGCCTCTGTCCTTGGAGATAATTGGATTACTTCCCAATTATCTCCAGGATAGAAGACTCTGTGGAACTGGTTTTGGGCAGAAAAGCCATGCTTCATTTGGTCACAAAGGACTATGATCTATCTTTTGAACCACTGGACCAATTTGTATGATTTTGACAAATGTATGTATTTGGAGTATGCTGATTCTGAAAATGTACGTTTATGTGAATGTGATACATACTTTTAAAGTTATGAATAATGTGGAAAAACTGTATTTCTCTGTCTGTGGTAATTACATTACCCATTGTGTAAGGTAATTGTATCACAGGCAGAGGGGAGGATTTTGTGTGGGAGTGTCTGAGTGTATTGTACGTATTTATTGGTTGTTTTCCAAAACCCTTTGGGTGGTACTAATGTGTATATAAGAACAATAAACCCACAGCTCTGTCTGTTCACTGCTTGACCCTCAACACAGAGCTTTGTCTCGTTCTTGGGGAGATTTACTGTATGCTGTTAGAGACTGATTGCCAGGAGTGTAAGCCGCTTGGGCGCTTTTCCTGTTCAGCTGCTAGCAGCTATTTATGAGGTTCCAGTTCGGGAGTTTGGAGTGCTACTTGGTATCCTGTTCGGGAGTTTGGGGTTCTGCAGTAGCTGTGCCTGTGTCTCTGGAAGGGGAGATCTACTAAACGGCGGTTTAACCCTTTTATGCCTGGGGGTGCCGTTACAGGAGTCAACTGAGTTTATTTTGGCCAAACACTGCTTTTATGCACTGACACTTAGCATGGGGTCTCCACCAGGACCGGTGCTAGGATTTTTAGTTACACAGGCGAAGATGCATTTTGGTGCCCCCCACCCTCGTTTAAAATAAGGTTCATACAAACACAGAAATAATCATACAGAGACATACAGACACAGACAGAGACATACATGCATACAGAGACATGCAGGCATATAAAGACATACATACAGAGGCATACCGTCATACAGACACATACATACATACATACATACATACATACATAGACATACAGAAACGTACAGAGACATCCAGGCATACAGACACATACACGCATACAGGTATACAGAGACATACAGGCATACAGACACATACGTACAAAGACATACAGGCATACAGACACATACATTTGTACATACAGAGACATACAGGCATACGGACACATACATACATACATACAGAGACATACATACATCAGTTCAATCTTGTCCCCTGGATGCATGCTGTCTGGCTCCTTGGAGTCCTGTCCTGCAGCCCAACCCCATCACAGGGCACCAGCCGCGCTGTGTGGTACACAGGGAGCAGGGATATGATGTCATTCATATCCTTGCCCCCTCCACACAGCCTGCGGCAGACACCAGGGTAGGTGCAGTGGCGTACACATGACCCATGGGGCCCCAGTGCGCAAATTGATCCATGCCCCCCCCCCGGGCACCTGGTCGCAGGGGTTGCAGGGCTGTTACCCCTGCGACCGCGGTATGTACGCCAGTGCATGCAGATGCATACACACTTAAAGGACCACTACAGACACCCAGATCACATCAGCTCAATGAAGTGGTCTGGGTGTCAGGTCCCTCTAGTTTTAACCCTGCAGCTGAAAACATAGCAGTTTCAGAGAAACTGCTATGTTTCACCGAGGGTTAATCCAGCTTCTAGTGGCTGTCTCACTGACAGCCGCTAGAGGCGCTTCCGCGATTCTAAGACACTGAACGTCCATAGGAAAGCATTGAGTAATGCTTTCCTATGGGTGGTTTGAATGCGTGTGCGGCAAGAGCATTCTGAGCTGAGAGGTGGAGGGATCCCCAGCACCAAGGGAGTCCGGCGCTAGAGAAAGGTAAGTGCTGAAGACACACACACACTCTCACGAACAGATGCATACACACCAGCTAACAGACACACACATTTACTGACAGACACACTCAGCGACAGACATACATACACTCTCACTGACAAACACACACTCACTAACAGACATCAAACAGACTCACTAATACACACACAAACACACTCAGTAAGAGACACACAGTAACACACTCACTGACACTCACTAGCAGACACACTCATTGACACAATAGCAGACACACACACACTGACACTAGCAGACACACTCACTGACACTCACTAGCAGACACACACACTGACACACTAGCAGACACACTCACTGACACTCACTAGCAGACCCACTCACTGACACTAGCAGACACACACACTGACACTCACTAGCAGACACACACACACACACACTGACACTAGCAGACACACACACTGACACTCACTAGCAGACACACACACACTGACACTAGCAGACACACACACACACACTAACACTCACACTAACACATGTTTTTTTTTTATTTAATACCCCAGCCTCCTTACCTTTTGGAGTGCTGAAGGGATTACCTGGGGTCCAGTGGTGCTGCTGGGCTCCTGGGCGGGCAGGTAGGCGGGCGGGCGGGTAGGCAGGCTGGCGGGCTGGCGGGCCGGCGGGCATGCGCGCGCGAGGGAGCACTCTCCCATGTGTGCTTCCTCTTCAGCTCCCTCGCGCACCGCGTAGGGATGCCGGCGCCGGAAGATGACGTCATCTTTCGGCTCCGGTATCAGTATGCGGCGCGCGAGGGAGCTGAAGAGGAAGCACACATGGGAGAGTGCTCCCTCGCGCGCCCGCAGAACCGGGCGCTCGGCCACGCTACATTAGGTCGTCGGTTGGAGGGGAGCGCAGTGCGCTTCACTCCTTCCGGTCAGCCTGATTTTGCGCCCCCAGGGCCGGTGCGCCCTAAGGCGGCCGCCTGGGCCGCCTTATTGTAGCCCCGGCCCTGGTCTCCACATCAAAATCACCAAAGGGTTTTCCTCTCAGGATTCTCTGTTTCTGAGAGATAATTGCGTGAGAAAACTATAATTCAATTATCTCTAAGATACAGGAAACATATACAATATTATAAAACAGCAAAAAAATAAATTTTAATCACATAGGTACCTCACAATAGCTTGGGTGTGAGCGCACACTTTGTCAAAATAGCACTCAGATCCCTTTGGTGGTTCAGGAACGCCATTCGAATGAAGTTTTGACCGGTCGGCCACGAGGGGATGCTCCAAAACAGTTCTAGAGAAAACAAGGCAATGACCCGTCATCTTTCGGGGGTTCTCGCACGAACACCGCCGAATGCATCCCCTGGCTGTTTGGGATCGAATGCTTCCCTATTTGGTAGTTCATGTCTCCAGAACACCGTTCTCATAACTGTTCGGGAAGTTGGATGGGCAGCAGTAGTAGTTTCCCGGGTGTTCGTGTGGTCGCGCATCCGAAAATAGTTCCACGCTGTCGACGACCATGTACCGCTGCCTGCATTCGGGAGACAAAATGGCCGCCAATTATTGGAACACGTGTGTTCGGTTATACCAACAGCAGCCATACAGGGAAAACATTTGTACTAACGATCAGTTTGTGGTTAACAGCCGGGGTGGTCGGTGATTAGAAACTGCGAACAAGGGGGCCACACAGAGTTGGTTCAGTAAACTAACGGGGGCGTACGGACAGCTGAACAAAAGGAAATAAAATTGTAGCAAGAGCATCCATTCTGTTACCCTCAGCAATTATTCCTGGTTGTTTTGGCTTAAAATGTGCAATCCCCACAAAAATACCAAAAAATATTAGTATCAGTAAAGAAAAGAAACAAGAAAAATGTGTGAATGTTATTTACCTTCAGTAATCAATGTCCTTCTAGTCTTTCAGGAAACAGCATAACGCGCTGAGTGCAGACACTATACAGGTATAAAAGTGTGCCTGTTTTAGGCTCGGAAATTTGGCCGAACTGAGATTTAGACCCATATGGACCAAAAAGGGTCGTTTGGCTAATATTTGTTTCTCCAAAGCATCACATAAAACCAAGCAAATGTGTGGCTCGAGCATGTATGTATGCTTTGGGATAAGCTGGATCTTCTGTCCAAACATGAGGTTAAAAAGGACTATTGATGAATTTGACTTCAGACCAGCAGTGATACAGTGTGTTTTATCATTGCTCTGCCCATGTGGGAATGGGAGAAAGTCTGGGTTATTGATCCTAGTGTCAGACTAGTTAAGTTACTGCTCTACCTACACCCTGCCAGTGACATAGTGCCACTTATACAAGGGTAGAGTTGGAGATGTATCCTGTTTAATAATAACTGCTGTGTCTATTCACTGCCACTTCCGATGCCAATTACACCAAGTTTTATTCAGTGCAGGGACGTTGCTAGGATCAAAAAACACCCGCGGCTGAAGCCCAAATCTAATATAGTGACCCCTTCATAAGGCTCCACCTTTGGGCCTTACCCAAATTCCAACCCTGCCCTCCGCAATTCCACCACTTAATACACTTATTGGCTCACTCACAGTTACTGACAGACACTCACACAAATACACATACACACACATAGACACACTTGGGCAGACACAGACATACACACATTCAGAATCCAGCGCGCTCACTAAACACCAGCTTCAACGCGCATATTTTTATTTTTTTTAAACATCTACCTTAGTTTTTCATATATGATCATACATTGTATAAGCCACAATGTCACTGTACCCCATTCTTTGCAGGTCCTACTCTAGCAGTCTAATACTTGGGAAATGCTTCCTCCTTGGACTCTCTGCAGGTCAAGGTTAAATTGGGCCCTGGAACGAGGTAAGTCCCTAAAAGTGTGGCAAGTCTTTTTTTTTTTTTTTTAACACATTGTAATTTTTCCTTTTTACGGTAAAATACCTATTTTTTCGAATTAAATTACTCATGCTCCACCTTTATTCAAAATGACTTTTATTGTAGTTATTTTGCCGGGACTGGCCGAGCCTTGCTGTGTGGCTATGCCTGCTACCTCTGAAGACATCATTGGTCACAGCACAGTTATTTCCACACTGAAAGTGAGTGGGTGTGGGCAATTAAAGTGAGTGGGCAATTACAGTTAGTGAGCAATTAAAGTGAATGGTCATGGGCAGTTGAGGACCCACTAACCCCCGTCCACCCTGAGAAGAACATCCAGCCTGTAGCGTGATTGACTGTCCTTCAGTGTGGGAAGAAACAATGTGTCGTCCTCCAACTGTGTCTGTAGAGGTAACAATTAACGCAAGACTCAGCCAGGCCATCAAAACTACTGCAAACCAGTGTTAATTTGGTCGACTAACAATTTTCATCAGATTTAGTCGACCAGAACTAGACTAAAACTAAAACAATTCAGATGGACACCAACACTACGAAGTGGATGTGTTAGAAGTCTTCGGTCTCCTGGTGGATGGGGTGAGTGAGTCGTCAATCGCCCATTCAGTTTTTTTTCAACGTTACTCCTGCTACAGCTCATCCCTATTAATCATTAATACAAGACTACATAAGGAAAAACGAGCAATAAATCTCAGTTATCTCAATTAACTGGCATAATAATAGTGGCTGATATTGCGTAGCCATTAAGGTAGACAATAGTGATGTCGCGAACATAAAACTTTCTGGCCACAATAGTGATGGAAAAGTTGTTTCAAGGGGACTAACACCTGGACTGTGGCATGCCGGAGGGGGATCCATGGCAAAACTCCCATGGAAAATTACATAGTTGATGCAGAGTCTGGTTTTAATCCATAAAGGGCATAAATCACCTAACATTCCTAAATTGTTTGGAATAACGTGCTTTAAAACATCAGGTATGATGATGTATAGATCAGGTAGTGTAAGGGTTACGCCCGCTTCACAGTGACAGACCAAACTCCCCGTTTAACGCACCGCAAACAACCGCAAACAGTCCATTTGCACAACCACAAACTCCCCATTTGCACAAGGTTGGATACCAAGCTAGCCATGTCCCGTTCCTTGTCCTCACTGATGTCATTGAAGGTCTCTCTTCCTCCACCCAGGAAGCGGGAGATGGAAAAAGATGCTTGGTCGGTCCTCCTACTTCACATTTGGGGCACTGCGCGTGCAATCTAATGTGAAACCAGATAGGAGTGGTGTGTTAAGTACTACTATTCCTATCAGTTTAATCCCTGTTACGTCCCCTATCAGGGGACGTGTATATAAGGCATCGATTTTAGGAAGCGGGAGATGGAAAAAGATGCTTGGTTGGTCCTCCTACTTCAAATTTGGGGCACTGCGCGTGCAATCTAATGTGCCACCAGATAGGAGTGGTGTGTTAAGTAGTACTATTCTCATCAGTTTAATCCCTGTTACATCCCCTATCAGGGGACGTGTATATAAGGCATCGATTTTAGGAAGCGGGAGATGGAAAAAGATGATTGGTCGGTCCTCCTACTTCAAATTTGGGGCACTGCGCGTGCAATCTAATGTGCCACCAGATAGGAGTGGTGTGTTAAGTAGTACTATTCTTATCAGTTTAATCCCTGTTACGTCCCATATCAGGGGACGTGTATATAAGGCATCGATTTTAGGAAGCAGGAGATGGAAAAAGATGCTTGGTCGGTCCTCCTACTTCAAATTTGGGGCACTGTGCGTGCAATCTAATGTGCCACCAGATAGGAGTGGTGTGTTAAGTAGTACTATTCCTATCAGTTTAATCCCTGTTACGTCCCCTATCAGGGGACGTGTATATAAGGCATCGATTTTAGGAAGCGGGAGATGGAAAAAGATGCTTGGTCGGTCCTCCTACTTCAAATTTGGGGCACTGCGCGTGCAATCTAATGTGCCACCAGATAGGAGTGGTGTGTTAAGTAGCCCCCCTCATTAGGCCTTTTTTAGTCGAATGTATCGCCCACTGTCAGTCCCTTTGGGATCCATCCCTCATTCATCTTAATAAAGGTGAGGTAATCTAGACTTTTTTGACCTAGGCAACTTCTCTTCTCAGTGACAATACCTCCTGCTGCACTGAAGGTCCTTTCTGACAGGACACTTGAAGCGGGGCAGGCCAGAAGTTCTATCGCAAATTGGGATAGCTCAGGCCACAGGTCAAGCCTGCACACCCAGTAGTCAAGGGGTTCATCGCTCCTCAGAGTGTCGATATCTGCAGTTAAGGCGAGGTAGTCTGCTACCTGTCAGTCGAGTCGTTCTCTGAGGGTGGACCCCGAAGGGCTGTGGCGATGCATAGGACTTAAAAAGCTCTGCATGTCCTCCATCAACAACACGTCTGTAAAGCGTCCTGTCCTTGCTGGCGTGGTCGTGGGAGGAGGAGGATTACTTTCACCTCTTCCCCTGTTGTGGGGGAAGATTCCCGTTGTGCTGTGACATCACCCTTATACGCTGTGTAAAGCATACTTTTTAATTGATTTTGGAACTGCTGCATCCTTTCCGACTTGCCATAATTCGGTAACATTTCAGGCACTTTTTGCTTATACCGGGGGTCTAGTAGCGTGGACACCCAGTACAGGTCATTCTCCTTCAGCCTTTTTATATGAGGGTCCCTCAACAGGCATGACAGCATGAAAGACCCCATTTGCACAAGGTTGGATGCCGAGCTACTCATGTCCTGTTCCTCATCCTCAGTGATCTCTCTGAAGGTATGTTCTTCCCCCCAGCCACGTACAACACCACGGGCACCTGATAGGTGACAACAAGCACCCTGGGATGCCTGTTGTTGTTGGTCTTCCTCCTCCTCCTCAGAGCCACATTCCTCCTCTGACTCCTCTTCCTCACAATCCTCTTCCAGCGTTGCCGCAGGTCCAGCAAGCGATGCTGATAAGGCTGTTTCTGGTGGTGATGGTGACCACAACTCTTCCTCTTCACGCTCATCTACGGCCTGATCAAGCACTCTTCGCAGGGCACGCTCCAGGAAGAAAACAAATGGTATGATGTCGCTGATGGTGTCTTCGGTGCGACTGACTAGGTTTGTCACCTCCTCAAAAGGACGCATGAGTCTACAGGCATTGCGCATCAGCGTCCAGTAACGTGGCAAAAAAAATCCCAGCTCCGCAGAGGCTGTCCTAGCATCCCGGTCATACAAATACTCGTTAACGGCTTTTTCTTGTTGGAGCAGGCAGTCGAACATTAGGAGTGTTGAATTCCAACGTGTCGGGCTGTTGCAAATCAAGCGCCTCACTGGCATGTTGTTTCGCCACTGGATATCGGAAAAGTGCGCCATGGCCGTGTAGGAACGCCTGAAATGGCCACACACCTTCCTGGCCTGCTTAAGGACGTCCTGTAAGCCTGGGTACTTATGCACAAAGCGTTGTACGATCAGATTACACACATGTGCCATGCACGGCACATGTGTCAACTTGCCCAAATGCAATGCCGCCAACAAATTTCTTCCGTTGTCACAAACCACTTTGCCGATCTCCAGTTGGTGCGGAGTCAGCCACTGATCCACCTGTGCGTTCAGGGCGGACAGGAGTGCTTGTCCCGTGTGACTCTCTGCTCTCAGGCAAGTCAACCCCAAGATGGTGTGACACTGCCGTATCTGGGATGTGGAACAGTACCTGGGGAGCTGGGGGGGTGCCGTTGATGTGGAGCAAGACGCAGCAGCAGAAGAGGACTCAGCCGAGGAGGTTATGGAAGAGGATGGAGTAGGAGGAGTAGAGGAGGTGGCAGCAGGCCTGCCTGCAAGTCGTGGCGGTGTCACCAACTCCTCTGCAGAGCCACGCATTCCATGCTTGGCAGCCGTCAGCAGGTTTACCCAATGTGCAGTGTAGGTGATATACCTGCCCTGACCATGCTTTGCAGACCAGGTATCAGTGGTCAGATGGACCCTTGCCCCAACACTGTGTGCCAGACATGCCATTACATCCTTTTGCACAATCGAGTACAGGTTGGGGATTGCCTTTTGTGAAAAGAAATTTCGTCCGGGTACCTTCCACCGCGGTGTCCCAATAGCTACAAATTTTTTGAACGCCTCAGACTCCACCAGCTTGTATGGTAAAAGCTGGCGGGCTAAGACGCCGGGCAAGGGGGTGACTTTGTGACATTGGCTTCTTACGCTCAAACATGTCCTTGACAGACACCTGACTGTGGGCAGATGAGCAGGAACTGCTCAAGGCGAGAGACGGAGGGGCGGATGGTTTATAAGGGGCAAGGAGGACAGCAGTGGTTAACGTGGCTGAAGATGCTGGACCAGGAGGAGGATGGCGGCTTTGAGTTTGTGTGCTGCTTGTACTCATGTGTTGATCCCATAGGCGTTTGTGATGTGCGATCATGTGCCTTCGCAAAGCAGTTGTACCTAGGTGGGTGTTGGACTTCCCACGACTCAGTTTCTTTTGGCACAGGTTGCAAATGGCATCGCTGTTGTCAGATGCAGACACACCAAAAAATTCCACACTGCTGAGCTCTGCAATGACGGCATTCTGGTGGTGGCAACAGCATTTGTTGATTGGCGTGCTGTCTGGCTGACCCCGGGTGCCGATGCATGCTGTCTGACTGTGCCACTAGCTCCTTGCGACGACCTCCCCCTGCTTCCAACTCGTCTCCTCCTCCTCCTCTCTGTCTCCCCATCTTTCCCCCTGTTCTTCTTCTCTTCTAGCGGGCACCCACGTGACATCCACGGACGCATCGTCATCATCAACCACTTCACTTGTATCTGACAACTCAGCAAAGGAAGCAGCAGTGGGTACAACATCATCATCACACCGTACGTGTGTAATGCTGCCTGACTGAGACATATCCCTGTTATCTACATCCTCTGGCAATAATGGTTGTGCATCACTCATTTCTTCCAACTGGTGTGTAAATAACTCCTCTGACATACCAAGTGAAGCGGCTGTGGTGCTAGTGTTGGTGGTGGCGGCAGGCGGGCGAGTGGTAACTTGAGAGGTGCCCGAAGCTAAGCTGGAGGAGGATGGTGCGTCGAGGTTCCGAACGGAAGCTGTAGAAGATTGGGTGTCCTGTGTTAGCCAGTCAACTATGTCCTCAGAACTTTTCAAGTTCAGGGTACGTGGCCTCTGAACAATGGGCATTATTCTAGGGCCAAAGGGAATCACAGCACCACGACCACGACGGCCCCTGCGGGGTGGCCTGCCTCTGCCTGTCATTTTTCGATTAGTGGTACTATGCGTGCAAGCTACTGTGACAACAGATATGAGTGGCACTGGTGTGACACTGTGCCCTGGCAGGCCCTGAAACGCACATTCGTGAAGGAAACTGACTGCTATATATTACAGCCCAAAAAGTTTAGTTTTTTTGTTAAATGCAAGCTATTGTGACACCAGTGAGTGAGTGGTGGCACTGGGCAGGCCCTGAAACGCACACTAGTGAAGGAAACTGACTGCTATTATATTGCAGTCAAAAAAGTTTTTTTTTTTTTTTTTAAATGCAAGCTATTGTGACACCAGTGAGTGAGTGGTGGCACTGGGCAAGTGGGCACAGTATATGCTGTGAGCCTGACACACAGGCTGGCAGGCAGGCAACTGCAATTACATTACACACAAAAAACAAGCAGACTGATGTTCTAGCCCTAAAAAGGGCTTTTTGGGGTGCTGTCCTTACAGCAGAGATCAGATGAGTCCTTCAGGACTGTAGTGGACACTGAATACACTAGCCTAGCTATCAATTCCCCTATCTAATGAGCAGCAGCTACACTGTCCCTACTCTCACTAAGAATGCAGCTTCACAATGAATGTAAAATGGATGCTGTCTAGGAGGTGGGAGGGTCTGGGAGGGAGGGTCTGCTGCTGAATGGCTGGAATGTGTCTGCTGAATGTGATGTACAGGGTCAAAGTTTACTCAATGATGACGAATAGGGGACCGAACAGCGCATGTGTTCCCCGTCCGTGGCGAACGCGAACAAGCGATGTTCCCCAGGAACTATTCGCCAGCGAACAGTTCGGGACATCACTAGTAGACAATATTGTAGCCATTTTTGCATAGCAGCAACAGGATCCCTTCCCCCCCCCCCCCATCCCCCATTTTTTGGTCATGTCTGAACGTCTTGCTGAATATTTTTTATGAACGGTGTTCAGCTGAACCAGCACATGGACAAACATTGGACGTTCAGAACAAAATGTCAAATTTGGAGAAAATAATTTGTCCATAACATAATGCGTAATTTTAGCCTGTTTCCCTCTTGGTGTCTTTTATTCGGTTTTTACTATAATTTCCCATGTGCTCTGTTTAATATTTATTGGGAATATATCAAGAATGGGATCGCGATTCATCCTGATATAGCGGCATTTAGGACGTCACTAACAGACATTCCATTTTTATTTTTAATTGTAATCGTTTTTTGTCTTTATTGCTGTTTATTGCACTTCACTATATCACAAATAGATACATTGCAGATTTGCTCTTTATTTCACACTATGATATCAAAATCTGAAAATGAAGGTGTCAAAAGCATCCGTGACTCGTCAGCTGATTAAAGCAGAACTGGGAATCTCGGTCAGACCACCTTATCAGTAAGTGTCCTTACGCAAGACACCTTACAACACAGATTGGAAGCTTGTTTGTCTCTAAGTATCTCCTTTCTATAATTATAAAGCGCTGCGCTATATAAATAATAATCAATGTCTGTTTATAAATGACCTGTCTCTTAATGCAGAGTTCACAGTAATCTCTCTGACAATTCACACAGTTTAGACGTCAAAGACCCCGGATAATCTCGAAGGTTCTGTGCACTCTAAATGAAGAGGCTCTTTAGAAGATAATTACCCCAGAGACTGTACTCTCGATGCACAAGAGCCTCACAAGTCCTTCCACTCAACACAGCCAGGTAGAACAAATCCACCCTCATTACAGGAAACCCTTTCTGGCTGACATCATTAGTCTCACATTAAAAAGGAGCAAATGGCTTATAAAACGAGATAAGATCTGTTACTAAAACACTGGGATTCAGTGACTTTTAAATAAAATATAATAATTTTATAGCCAAGAATCTGTAGCTATTGTTTTGACTAAATTGAGCAGAAAATCATTAATTGTGGAGGACCGCCGCGGATCTGCAGAATTTGGCCAAAATTCTACCAAAGTTCAGTTGGGAAGGAATCTCTACATTACAGAGTTACTCCAAGCATCGTGAAGACGTCAGTGTTTGAGGTGGTCATGGAGCTCGGTGTCTGTCGATGCAGCATTTGAGCATCAATGTCTGCACATACATATCTAGATATCTAATAAAACTGCCAGAGTTATAACTCCACCTCCGCGCATCCAGCGAACAAGAATTCTGCAAATGTTAAATATGTGAATAAAATGTCCGATGTCAGCGTGGATAGCATGCTGGAGGTCCCCCTCCGTGTCGCTCTCAGCCCTCCCTCAGTGACCATACTCCCCCGCAGCGAGAGGAGGTGACATCACGAAGAATGACAGCGCTGCAGGGACAATGTGGCCTCGGAGTTTATTTATATTTAGACAGGCGGGTGCCTGGCAAATAAAGGATACTCCACCCAAAAAACAGTCATCAGCTTTCCTCTACCTGAAATCGGACATTTTTAACAGAATTGTCCATTTCAGAAAAGGCCGCCGAATTTCAAGCGGAGTAAAAACATGAAATAGTTTGTGATGTCCAGATCAATGGACAGGATTACAGCACAGACTCAGGGAGCTAATGATACATTTATTGCAATGAACATTCTCTTTGTCACTTACCTTCCATAATTAAATACCGCCATCGCCGCTGCCCGTACAAATCACCATAACTGAGCCATAAAAAACGTAAGCGTTTCCATTAAATTGTCCACCGCCCGCACCTGACGACTTACAGTTTGGTCATCTCAAAAGCAAACAAGGATACATTAAACACAAAGTATACACTCCCAGAGAAATGCCTTTTTTTTCCTATAAATGTTTAACATAATTGATGTTTTACAAAGCGTACAATGCATAATAACGCCAGCAGATGTGTGTAACGCTTCCTTCGCCAGTGTCAGAAGCTGTACCTCATTGTCAGGTTCAGTAAATGGCCAATTAAAGACACATAAAGGCTTTGTTTATCGTCAGCCATCTGGCACCGAGCGTCTCGCGTGTTGCGTGTCTAAAAGCCCAGTAATCACCGCACTTTGCTGCTAATCGAAAAGTTCTTCATTGTTTGTGCTTTACGCAAGCCACGTTGTAATTATATTTTGCTTGTATTCTCCACAAAGTCATTTAACGGGCAGCTGTTTGCGTCTTATTGCGGAACGATTGTTGCAAAGCAAGTGGATTTTCGGCGCAGTTTTTTCAGACTCAAACTGGTGGAAGTGGAGGTTAGCGCAGGTCTGCGGACATTCTCATACAATTATTAAACTCTTAAGGATTAATAACAATGACAGAAAGTTAGCGGAATTTCCTGGCGCTATATAAATTATAATAATAAATGGATAAATAACGAACTATAGCGTCCAGTTAATAAAGATTCAATTGATTTAGCGGAGCGTATTTAAATTGGGATTTGCAGACAATGGATAAGGAAATGATCTAAATTATTGTGTATAATATCCTCACGATTAGCAGCGCTAAGTAATAGAAGGTTTTACTATTTACCCAAATGTTTCAGCTAACATTTTTATTTTGTTGCAAATCCTCCAGTTTCTGGTTTTGTGAATAAGCTTCAATACTGGCATCAAATGCTCTAATTATTTATAAGGACTTAATTCTAATAATAAGGTATGCCATGCTTGTATTAATGGCACTCTTTTTCAGAATTAATGAGATGCGTGGCTATTTACAACGTGGATATTTACATGTGCTTTTATACAATAGTGACGTTGATTATGACAATCAATCAATATACTGTATTTATCCTGACAAATTAAACAGCTCTGTCTCTGAGTTTGATGAGTTTAACCATCCTGTATGACGCTCTGGGGATTCTGATTTTACAGTAAATCCTGACAAACCATGAACACACAACTTTGAGCTCCGCGGGGGAGGAGCTACACGTATGGGCGTTGCTTTTACCATTAAAGAAAATTCCCGTTATTCAGTAAAGTGACTCTTTACACAGGATTGTGGGACATGTGAAATATTCTGTGTCCATACATTACATTAGCCCTATTATGCAGCTTTATATACTTTATATCACTGAGAGAAGCTGTGTAATGCGGGTTAATATCAGGTTAATCCTGGTACGTTTCTGTCATCCCTCCCTCTGACCCTCGTGTATAGGATCAGTTTGCAGGGTAGTGGTAGTGGGTATCTGCAGCACTCGATGTCCCGGACAATGCTTCAAGTATTTGTCATGTGCAAGGCTGGTGAAGGATTTGTGCCCCCCTTAAAAAAAAAATGCATCTTCACCTGTGTCCCCTCAAAGGAAACCCTGCACTTTCTGACTCCTACCACCTCAAATCAGTGAATCAGGAATACATGGTGGTTGGAGCATTGGCAACTTTGCTCCTCCCATTAAATACAACCAATAGCTGCTCTTCCTCTCTGGTGGCAACACTGCCGTTTGCTGTGGAGCTCTGTGATACACTCATACACACTGCACGTTACTGAGCTGTATTGCTGTGGAGCTCTGTGATACATTCCTACACACTGAACATTACTGTAAGTTTTATTACTGTAGAGCTCTGTGATACACTCATACACACACTGCACATTACTGTGAGTTTTATTGCTGTGGAGCTCTGCGATACACTCATACACACACTGCACATTACTGTGAGTCTTATTACTGTGGAGCTCTGTGATACACTCATACACACTGCATATTACTGTGAGTTTTATTACTGTGGAGCTCTGTGATACACTCATACACGCTGCACATTACTGTGAGTCTTATTACTGTGGAGCTCTGTGATACACTCATACACGCTGCACATTACTGTGAGTCTTATTACTGTGGAGCTCTGTGATACACACATACACACTGCACATTACTGTGAGTTTTATTACTGTGGAGCTCTGTGATACACACTGCACATTACTGTGAGTTTTATTACTGTGGAGCTCTGTGATACAATATGTGATAATAGATGTTTTGTACAATGCGATTAGTTTAATGTATAATTAAGGGAGCAATGCATGGAATTTTACAATTCAACAAATCTTATTCAACAAATCTCATTATAGTTGGCGTTGACGTGTTACAGTATATTAAACACTGGATATCACAGAGTAAATCTTCAATAAATGTAGCCATTGTTGGGGAGAAGGACCATTGTCCTCAATTATATACAGAGACACAAATTAACAGCGCAGCACACAGATAAATGATGTTTATTCACCAGTTCATTGAGGTTCTGTAAAACACATTCACATTTCATCTACACAATTTAACACAAAATACCTGGAGATTAGTGAATGCAAGGTGTGTGCTGCAGGCGCTCTTAGTTAAACGCCATTATTGATCTGATTGTACGGTGCACAGGAAGTGATTGTAATTAGCCATTTATTAGCAGCTGGGAACAATGAGTAAATGGGCTGCCAATTCAGATTGTTCAAAAGTCATTTAGCTTCAACTTTCCACCTCGGCGTCGTTTCATTCAGATACCATCTCCCAAGCTGTTGGGAGATGCAGGAAAAGTGTTGCTGGCAGGATGCAGCAGTCATGAGTTGAAGGGACAACATGGTCATCAGAACAACTACAGCTTAATGTACGGTATATAGCTTATTGTATAGTATACAGCTTAATGTACGGTATATAGCTTATTGTATAGTATACAGCTTATTGTACGGTATGTAGCTTAATGTACATGATACAGCTTATTGTACAGGATACAGCTTAATGTACGGCATACAGCTTATTGTACAGGATACAGCTTATTGTATAGTATACAGCTTAATGTACAGGATACAGCTTATTGTACAGTATAGAGCATAATATATAGTATACAGCTTAATGTACAGGATGCAGCTTATTGTACGGTATATAGCTTAATGTACATGATACAGCTTATTGTACAGGATACAGCTTAATGTACGGCATACAGCTTATTGTATAGTATACAGCTTAATGTACAGAATACAGCTTATTGTACAGTATAGAGCATAATATATAGTATACAGCTTAATGTACAGGATACAGCTTAATGTACAGTATACAGCATAATATATAGTATACAGTTTAACGTACACTGTACAGCTTAATATACGGTATACAGTTAATTGTACAGTATACAGCGTAATGTACAGTATAAAACGTAATGTACAATATACAGCTTAATGTATAGCATACAGCATACTATATAGTATACAGCATAATGTATAATATACAGCTTATTGTACAGTATATAGCTTAATGAATGATATACAGCTTATTGTATAGTATACAGCGTAATGTATAGCATACAGCATACTATATAGTATACAGCTTATTGTACAGTATACAGCTTAATGAATGATATACAGCTTATTGTATAGTATACAGCATAATGTATAGCATACAGCATACTATATAGTATACAGCATAATGTATAGTATACAGCTTATTGTACAGTATACAGCTTATTGTACAGTATACAGCTTAATGAATGATATACAGCTTATTGTATAGTACACAGCGTAATGTAGTTGTTCTGGTGAGTACAGTCAGTCTCTGCAGGGTTTTTGCTGTAAACACGGGTTGTTTCAGAGAAAATGTTGTGTTTACATTACTGGTTTTACCTTTTTATTGGGGGTAAAGTGGGGACGGCCCCCTACAATGCGTTTAACACTCTATAGTCAGGAATACAGGTTTGTGTTAGATGTAATACTTGCTTGTATTCCTGACACTTGTTCCTTTGATAAAGGAAGCCAATTAATGAATCACGGTGGTTCTACCGCAGGAGTAGGCAACAGTCAGCACTCCAAGTGTTGTGGACTAAATCTCCCCTGATGCTTTGCCAGCTAAGGCTGCAAATTGCAATCCGGATCAACATCAACATCAAATCAAATCCAAGCCATGATCACAATACGGAAACACACTGCGGAGCCAAGGCTGCACAGCCACGGGGGGGGGGGTCACACTGCACCCCAATATAGTAACGCTAAGATATTACATGTGTTGTCTGCTTTCTATGAGGCTTCTTATACAGCCTGGGGTATGGCATCGACCCTGCAGTCACTAGAAGGGTTGGATACGTATCTTTATAGATCAGTTATGATTATATATAGACCTTCGTTCCTCTTTAGGAGTTGGGTGTAAATAAAGTGTTTTCACTTTCCTTCTCAGTTTTGGAGTAATTCTGGGATTTGGGCTCTAAATCCACATCGTATCACTGAAACCGTGTAACATGAAATGAGGCACGCGCTCATCCTACGTGACTTTATACGCTTTAAATAACTTATCTAATATACTTTTATTAAAGATGGAATAAAAGCTACGTTTCATTGATAATTTATCCAGATGGAATACAAGCTACGTTTCATTGATAATTTATCCAGTTTATTTTGGGGACTGGTGACGTCTTCTGAATCAAATCAGAAAATGGGATATTCACCGAGCTTGGTTTACTATTAAATCAAAACAAGATTAAAAATGCAATGTTCTCTTACTAGATCATTCTGCAACGGAAAGGGGCCTACTGGGTCCTGTCTCTGCTCTCGTAAGGAGATTCTTACAATTTATTAAGAAAACATATAGCTATCCCAGCCCCGGTTTATGTTATATTGTATCGGAGGCCTACACATAAAGAGATTTGGTAGATACACATCTAATAATACCACTTCCGCCCTGTGGGTACTTTCACATGATCCCCTGACTGTGACATCCAGCCTATACCCCACCAAGTGAAGTCAGAGGGCTGTCCTGCTCCCCCAAAACAGGCATTACGTTATGGCAACAATTACAATTTTATAAAACCTCACCCGTCACTGTGCTTTTTACTCCATAATATTACATCTTCAATCAGTGCTATTATTTAATGCAGTTTAAAAATACAATTCTGTGCTCAGCGAGGGGTAATATACAGACAGGATGGAGTGTAACAATTTGTGCGTTAATTGTGTGCTGGCTCAGCGCTGTGTGTGTGTTTTGTCATTAACAGCATTTCAAATGGAAAGTCAAAAAATAATAATTCGTTATTGTTTGAGTAGACATTTGTATATCTATTGTCAGCACATAGCAGCAATACTTTTATAAAGCGCCGACATATTCCACAGCGCTGTACAAAATAAGTGCCTTTGGAAAAGCTTTGCTAAGAAAGGCTTGTGTTAAACACAAGTTTTGTGTATTTAAAATGTTATCTTTGCAACATTTTTCTCCTTATGTTTGGACAATATCTATTGCACAAAGAAAGCAAGATCCCACGCAATCTACAGCTGGGGCACGCAATCTATCCAAGCTGATTTTTATACTAAAGGTCCTTTAAAGGACCACTCTAGTGCCAGGAAAACATACCTGGGGACCCTCAGGGCACTATAGTGCCAGGAAAACATACTGATTTTCACAGTGAGAATCACGCAAGCGCCTCTAGCGGCTGTCAATGAGACCGCCACTAGAGGCTTTGGGGGAAGGCTTAACCCATTAATAAGCATAGCAGTTTCTCTGAAACTGCTATGTTTATAAAAAAAAAATGGGTTAACCCTAGCTGGACCTGGCACCCAGACCACCACTTAATTAAGCTGAAGTGGTCTGGGTGCCTAGAGTGGTCCTTTAAGTGCTTACTCATCAGATCTGTCGTTTTGGTTACAGCGTACTACGCTGTCGTGCCAATTTGCTCATTTGCAAAAGAATCCCCTTATCACATAGCCCGGCGCAATAAACCAGCCGCAGAGCATTCTGGGAGCCTGAATATAAACCAGAAAAAAATCATGTCCGTGTTAAAGAGGCAGAGTTTCAATATTGTTTGACACAAGTTTTTGGCAAAATACGAAATAGTCAAATGGAAGGCAAACCGCTCCTATAAGAATTAACGCCTAATGCCGACGATGTATTATTGCATTATCTACGATTTCACATTTCATTGTATAAGAACAGAAAAATAGAGGGTAATTGTTGCTTACACACAAAACATTACAAATTCCTAGAAGTAGGATCCAATATTTAAATTCAATGACTGATTACATTAGAGATCTCTAGCGAGTCTGTACAGCACAGCACGATATTTATCATTCAAAATAAGAACACACAGTTACACTACAGCTACTCCAGTCTTGTGCTTCCATAGGTAAACGGAGTGTAATCATTTTATCCTGGGAACGATGCTGGCTAAGATACGCTCACAGTCCAGTCGCTTTCCACCCTTCCGTACTGAAATTACAAGATGGAAATTAATTAGAATAATTATTATTATTAGAAGTGGATAAAGCCATGTTACAGTTATTGAAAGCTAGTTCTGTAACCTACCTAACCCTGAGAGATAACATTATACAAATATATTCGGGCCAATACAAACCATTGCGTGGAAATCTATTCACAAACCGGACTTAACATAGGACACAAGGCCATGTGTTTAGACTGGAAGAAAGAAGATTTCGTCTAAGGCAAAGAAAAGTTATTTTTTACTGTAAGAACAATAATTCTCTGCCTGAAGAAGTGGTTTTATCTGCCTGGGCAGGAGGGTGTTAAGGGGCATTTATTAAATATGTTAGGAGACTGGGACTGGCCTTACAAACATCCTGCACATTTGCATCAATGAGAGATATTTAAAGTTTTATTTAATACATATTCCAGCTGGATCGATCCTTTTAGCCAAATTAAATAAAGATTACAGAGCCAAAAATAAGTGTATCATAAATTCTACATTTCTAGAGATTTTAGGTACAGTTTTACAAGTCGCCCTCTGGTGGCTTAGTGAAAAAGTGCTTTATATACAATCTTTAGGGTTCATATTATTATTATTATTATTATTTTATTATTATTTATATAGCGCCAGCAAATTCAGTAGCGCTGTACAATATACAAAGTCTTTGCTCGGTGGAAACAGAGTATCAGGATTTGAGCCAAAACAAAAACTAGTTTAAAAAACAATATCTACACATGAATTGTTAGACTTGGTGTATATCTTAACTATTTAAATGCTTGAATAAAATGTCACCAAGCACAGCTCACTGTGTAACAGAAACACCCTATAGATAAACCCAATATATACACACACACACCCTATAGATAAACCCAATATATACACACACACACCCTATAGATAAACCCAATATATACACACGCACACACCCTATAGATAAACCCAATATATACACACACACACCCTATAGATAAACCCAATATATACACACACACACCCCTATAGATAAACCCAATATACACACACACACACACACACCCTATAGATAAACCAAATATATATACACACGCACCCTATAGATAAACCCAATATACACACACACACACCTTATAGATAAACCCAATATACACACACACACACCTTATAGATAAACCCAATATACACACACACACACCCTATAGATAAACCCAATATATACACACACACACCCTATAGATAAACCCAATATACACACACACACACCCTATAGATAAACCCAATATATACACACACACACCCTATAGATAAACCCAATATACACACACACACACACACACACACCCTATAGATAAACCCAATATATACACACACACACCCTATAGATAAACCCAATATATAACACACACACACCCTATAGATAAACCCAATATACACACACACACACACACCCTATAGATAAACCCAATATATACACACACACACCCTATAGATAAACCAAATATATATACACACGCACCCTATAGATAAACCCAATATACACACACACCCGATAGATAAACCCAATACACACACACACACACCCTATAGATAAACCCAATATATACACACACACACACCCTATAGATAAACCAAATATATATACACACGCACCCTATAGATAAACCCAATATACACACACACCCGATAGATAAACCCAATACACACACACACACACCCTATAGATAAACCCAATATATACACACACACACACCCTATAGATACACCCAATATACACACACACACACCCTATAGATAAACCAAATATACACACACACACACACACCCTATAGATAAACCCAATATATACACACACACACCCTATAGATAAACCCAATATATACACACACACACCCTATAGATAAACCCAATATACACACACACACACACACCCTATAGATAAACCCAATATATACACACACACCCTATAGATAAACCCAATATACACATACACACCCTATAGATAAACCCAATATACACACACACACACACCCTATAGATAAACCCAATATATACACACACACCCTATAGAAAAACCCAATACACACACACACACACACTCTATAGATAAACCCAATATACACACACACCCTATAGATAAACCCAATATATACACACGCACCCTATAGATAAACCCAATATATACACACACCCTATAGATAAACCCAATATATACACACACCCTATAGATAAACCCAATATATATACACACACACCCTATAGATAAACCCAATATATACACACACACCCTATAGATAAACCCAATCTATACACACACACACACACCCTATAGATAAACCCAATATATACACACACACACACCCTATAGATAAACCCAATATATACACACACACCCCCTATAAATAAACCCAATACACACACACACACACCCTATAGATAAACCCAATATATACATACACACACCCTATAGATAAACCCAATATATACATACACACACCCTATAGATAAACCCAATATATACACACACACCCTATAGATAAACCCAATATACACACACATCCTATAGATAAACCCAATATATACACACACACACCCTATAGATAAACCCAATATACACACACACCCTATAGATAACCCCAATTCATACACACACACCCCCTATAGATAAACCCAATATATACACACACACCCTATAGATAAACCCAATATACACACACACACACCCTATAGATAAACCCAATATATACACACACGCCCCCTATAAATAAACCCAATACACACACACACACACACACCCTATAGATAAACCCAATATATACATACACACACCCTATAGATAAACCCAATATATACATACACACACCCTATAGATAAACCCAATATATACACACACACCCTATAGATAAACCCAATATACACACACATCCTATAGATAAACCCAATATATACACACACACACCCTATAGATAAACCCAATATACACACACACACCCTATAGATAACCCCAATTCATACACACACACACCCTATAGATAACCCCAATATATACACACACACCCTATAGATAAACCCAATATACACACACACACACCCTATAGATAAACCCAATATATACACACACCCTATAGATAAACCCAATATACACACACACACACACACACCCTAGAGATAAACCCAATATATACACACACACCCTATAGATAAACCCAATATATACACACACACCCTATAGAAAAACCCAATACACACACACACACACTCTATAGATAAACCCAATATACACACACCCTATAGATAAACCCAATATATACACACGCACCCTATAGATAAACCCAATATATACACACACACCCTATAGATAAACCCAATATATATACACACACACCCTATAGATAAACCCAATCTATACACACACACACACCCTATAGATAAACCCAATCTATACACACACACACACCCTATAGATAAACCCAATATATACACACACACACACACCCTATAGATAAACCCAATACACACACACACACACACACACCCTATAGATAAACCCAATACACACACACACACACACCCTATAGATAAACCCAATATATACACACACACACCCTATAGATAAACCCAATATATACACACACACACCCTATAGATAAACCCAATATACACACACACACACCCTATAGATAAACCCAATATATACACACCCTATAGATAAACCAAATATACACACACACACACACACTCTATAGATAAACCCAATATATACACACACACACCCTATAGATAAACCCAATACACACACACACCCTATAGATAAACCCAATACACACACACACACCCTATATATAAACCCAATATATACACACACACCCTATAGATAAACCCAATATATACACACACCCTATAGATAAACCCAATATATACACAAACACACCCTATAGATAAACCCAGAATATATATTGGGTTTATTTATAGGGTCTATATATCGGATTTTTATACATTGGGTTTATCTATAGGGTGTGTGTGTGTGTGTGTATGTATATATTTATAGAAACAACACAGGTGTAGGCGCTCTCTAGAATGTATGGATGGACGGCAGCAGTAAACCAGCAGGACTCCCCAATACCTGCTATTACCCAGAAAGTGCAGAAAACAAAGTGGTAAACCGCGCCACACGATAAAAAACAGTATAAACAAAATTGTACATACATACAAGTAGTCCCAGTATTGAGGTAGTAAATGTAAACCTTAAAGGATAAAAATAAAAATAATAGTGCAATATGCCAATGTAAAGAGATACAATAGTGCTATAATGTAAAGAACCAGTAGAAGGACCAACTCACACTTTACAGAGCTGCTAAGAGCTCTGCTGATTAGCGCCTGGACGGTATGATCCCCGTCTAAGGATATGGTGGTGGTAACTGGTATCCAAGGCTCCACAGGCGTGTATAAAATAGAAACACAGAGAAGATCCAATAGTGTAATATGTATAAATATTGGAATAAAAAACAAGGGGTAAATACACTACTTACAATTTCCAGAGCACTAAACTTGCTCTGGTGGTGAGTGCTTGTGGTGGTATAATCCCCACCAAGGGATATAAGCAGGATCCAAAGTGCACAGGAATGAGAGGTAGATCAAAAAGCTGGAAGCAAACTGCAACTTTATTGTAAAATAAAATAAAAAACCTTTGTATATAAAATCTTCAGTAAAAATACAATGTCCAAAATTCAAAGGTTTTTTATTTTATTTTACAATAAAGTTGCAGTTTGCTTCCAGCTTTTTGATCTACCTCTCATTCCTGTGCACTTTGGATCCTGCTTATATCCCTTGGTGGGGATTATACCACCACAAGCACTCACCACCAGAGCAAGTTTAGTGCTCTGGAAATTGTAAGTAGGGTATTTACCCCTTGTTTTTTATTCCAATATTTATACATATTACACTATTGGATCTTCTCTGTGTTTCTATTTTATACACGCCTGTGGAGCCTTGGATACCAGTTACCACCACCATATCCTTAGACGGGGATCATACCGTCCAGGCGCTAATCAGCAGAGCTCTTAGCAGCTCTGTAAAGTGTGAGTTGGTCCTTCTACTGGTTCTTTACATTATAGCACTATTGTATCTCTTTACATTGGCATATTGCACTATTATTTTTATTTTTATCCTTTAAGGTTTACATTTACTACCTCAATACTGGGACTACTTGTATGTATGTACAATTTTGTTTATACTGTTTTTTATCGTGTGGCGCGGTTTACCACTTTGTTTTCTGCACTTTATGTATATATTTATATATACACACACACACACATCCTATAGATAAATGTATAAACACCCAATATATATATACACTTTATAAATACATCCTATATACACACACACTCTATAGGTATACCCAATATATACCCTATGTATATACCCTATATAGATATACCCTATACATACCCATATAGATTAACCCTATAGGTATACCCGATATATACCCTATAAATTAACCCTATAGGTATACCCGATATATACCCTATATAGATATACCCTATACATACACCCGATATATACCCAATAGATTCACCCTATAGGTATACCCAATGTATATATCCTATACATACACCCTATATAGATATACCCTATACATACACCCTATATAGATATACCCTATACATACCCTATAAGTATACCCGATATATACCCTATATAGATATACCCTATACATACACCCAATATATACCATATAGGTATACCCGATATATACCCTATATAGATATACCCTATACATACACCCGATATATACCCAATAGGTATACCCGATATATACACTATATAGATATACCCTATACATACACCCGATATATACCCAATAGATTCACCCTATAGGTATACCCGATATATACCCTATATATATATATACCCTATACATACACACAATATTTACCTTATATAGATATACCCTATACATACACACAATATATACCCTATAGATTCACCCTATACATACACCCGATATACACCCTATAGATTCACCCTATAGGTATACCCGATATATACCCTATATAGATATACCATATATAGATATACCCTATACATACACACGATATTTACCTTATATAGATATACCCTATACATACACACGATATATACCCTATAGATTCACCCCATAGGTATACCCGATATATACCCTATATAGATATACCCTATACATACACCCGATATTTACCTTATATAGATATACCCTATACATACACCCAATATTTACCTGATATAGATATACCCTATACATACACCCGATATATACCCTATAGATTCACCCTATACATACACCCGATATATACCCAATAGATTCACCCTATAGGTATAGCTGATATATACCCTATATAGATATACCCTATACATACACACGATATTTACCTTATATAGATATACCCTATACATACACACGATATATACCCTATAGATTCACCCTATACATACACCCGATATATACCCTATAGATTCACCCTATACATACAACCGATATAATAACATACACCCGATATATACCCAATAGATTCACCCTATAGGTATAGCCGATATATACCCTCTATAGATATACCCTATACATACACCCGATATTTGGCTTATATAGATATACCCTATACATACACCCGATATTTGGCTTATATAGATATACCCTATACATACACACAATATATACCCTATAGATTCACCCTATACATACAACCGATATATACCCTATAGATTCACCCTATACATACACCCGATATATACCCTATAGATTCACCCGATATATACCCTATATAGATATACCCTATACATACACCCGATATTTACCTTATATAGATATACCCTATACATACACCCGATATATACCCTATAGATTCACCCTATACATACACCCGATATATACCCTATAGATTCACCGTATAGGTATACCCGATATATACCCTATATAGATATACCCTATACATACACCCGATATTTACCTTATATAGATATACCCTATACATACACCCGATATATACCCTATAGATTCACCCTATACATACACCCGATATATACCCAATAGATTCACCCTATAGGTATAGCCAATATATACCCTAGATATACCCTATACATACACCCGATATATACCTTATATAGATATACCCTATACATACACCCGATATATACCCTATAGATTCACCCTATACATACACCCGATATATACCCAATAGATTCACCCTATAGGTATAGCCGATATATACCCTCTATAGATATACCCTATACATATACACAATATATACCTTATATAGATATACCCTATACATACACCCGATATATACCCTATAGATTCACCCTATACATACACCCGATATATACCAATAAATATAGATATACCCTATACATACACCCGATATATACCCTATAGATTCACCCTATACATACACCCGATATATACCCAATAGATTCACCCTATAGGTATAGCCGATATATACCCTCTATAGATATACCCTATACATACACCCGATATATACCCTATAGATTCACCCGATGGGTATACCCGATATATACCCAATAGATTCACCCGATAGATATTCCTTCTGTGTTTGTCAAGTCGTACTGTGCCCTTTCACTGTTAATGTTAAACTGTCAGGATATTGCATAACGTGGATTACAAAGTATTGCGTATTTGTGTTTATCCTTCAGTAATTATTTTACAGGAACGCACTGACCTAGTCCTCTCTAGTTAGCGAATTCTTCTTACTCATGTTTGGATGCAGATTAACCCCTTCATGATGATTAGACAGGTCCCCGAATAAAGGGATGCGAGATTAATGTGGCAATTTATAAATAACACAATTCTAATATAATAGGTCTTAAATTTAGAACTCCCTAAGGATTTCACAGAATAAAGTACAAATAGATTTCTGGATAACCAAAATAAATGTATTGCTAGTCAATAACGTGCCGCGTTAGTCACTACAGTGGCCGGTATTTTCACGGCATTTCTGATTTTACAATCTGTGCGACATGGCAGTATGCGGTATTCATATACTCCAAGTGTGAAAGCTCTAGTACCTGGATGTCAGCTAGCGTGTTCAGGATGCGTGTTGCAATCTTTGGCCCGTTTTCCATGGTGGGAATGGGAAGATTCTGCAAAAGATAAAATGTATTCAGAATGAGGCTCGTTAATGGTTAACAAAGTAAGAAACTCAATTAATTATATTTACTGTCTCAGTCTTCACTTATTCTGTATTTGGAATTTCACATTTAGCATTAAATACCTTTTTTATTATCCGTGAAAGCCAGAAAAGTGCTTTCAATGCCCTCAGAGACTTTCATTCCCAAAGCAGACCTTCTCTGCGGCTTATCGGAGCGATTCTATTTTCTATTCTCTATCCTCTATTCTCACTATCCTCAATCTCGTCCCACTATCCTCCCCCCTCTTTTCTCACTATTCCCCCCTCCCATTTCTCACTATTCCCCCCCCCCCTTTTCTCACTATTCCCCCCCTTTTCTCACTATTCCCCCCCCTTTTCTCACTATCCCCCCCCCCTTTTCTCACTATTCCCCCCCCCCTTTTCTCACTATCCCCCCCCCCCCCTTTTTCTCACTATCCCCCCCCTCTTTTCTCACTATACCAGTAACATAATTTGATATTCAAAATAGTAATGCACTATATGGGGATTGAAATTTGAGAAAATGCTATTTTGTGTGTATGAAGTATCACAGTGGATAATGGTTTACCTAGATAAGCACTAATGCACTCTATAATGGTATGTCACTGCTTTGACAGGAGGGTATTTGATTTATGTACGTTTAGAAGTGAAGTAATTGAATTATTGATATAATGTCCAATAAGAAGTGTTGTATTAGGGTTTTTTCTCTCTATAAATATGGGGAAATAAGTGGAAATAGCACAGAATAAAAGGAGGAAGAAACATAAAAATAAAATAGTTATGTATCATAAGTGAAATGGCATGTTTTGAACATGTTCATTTTTAGGCACTAAACAATATGATAGTGCAGGATAGAGGGAAAGAATGGAAACCACTTAATGTATTGAATTGGATAGAATATTTATTTTTTATATTTATATATATTGGGTAAATGGACCACTATAGGCACCCAGACCACTCCAGCTCAATGAAGTGGTCTGGGTGTCAGGTCTCTCTAGTTTTAACCCTGCAGCTAAAAGCATAGCAGTTTCAGAGGATCTGCTATGTCTCACTGAGGGTTAATCCAGCCTCTAGTCGCTGTCTTCCTGTCAGCCGCTAGAGGCCGCTTCCTCGATTCTCAGTGTGAAAATCACATTGAACTCATGCTGGACGTTCATAGGAAAGCATTGAGTAATGCTTTCCTATTGGCAGTTTGCATGTGCGCCTGGCTCTTGCCGCGCATGCGCATTCGGAGCTGACGTCGGCAGGGGGAGGAGAGGTCACTAGCGCCGGGCTGAAGGGGGGCCCTGAGGGAGGAGGGGGGAACCTAATAACCCTATAGTGCCAGGAAAACAAGTTTGTTTTCCTGGCACTATAGTGCTCCTTTAAGAGATCAAGGCTCGGATAAAATAGAGCAAGCAGATAAGCACTGAATGCAATTTGATTAAACTATTCACCCGGACAGTCATGTAATCACACAAGGCGGGTGGTAGACATATTGGACTGGGCCCAGCAGGAAGGAGCTCCCCTTCTGACCCTGTCGGTGGATGCAGAGAAGGCCTTACACAGGGTCGTATGGGATAGGCTGGATAGCTAATGCAATTGGTACATTATATTCATCCCCTTCAGCTAGATTGATGGGACAGGATTTTTGTATGGATTGGTTCAATATATCAAATGGAATAAGGCAGGGGTGCCCTTTATCCCCTTTATTATTATACACTATCTATAGAAACCCTGGCTATCAATGTAAGAAGCAACCCTCAGATCAAAGGGGTGATATTAAAAGACAGGGAATTAAAGATATGTCTATATGCCAATGACATTCTTATTTCAGTAACAGATCCGCATCTTTCTCTACCACATTTAATGCAGGAATTTAAAAGATATAGTATTGTATCGCATTATAGATTAAATATGAATAAAACATCGGTTCTAATTAAAAATATTGAAGCCGATAACCTTAAAAGACTTAAAAAGGATTTTGATTTTACTTGGATATCAAAGGCTATACGATATTTGGGTACAGATATTACCGCAGATCCAAATGTGATAATGGAAGTAAGCTTTACTAATTATATCTGTAGAGGTAAAAGACCCTGAATAAATACTGTGATTTTGTCCAAAAAGACCATCAGGGGGGTATAGGATATCCGATAATCAGAAACACCTATCAGGCGAATATGATTATCCACGTCCATTAATTACAAGTTAGCGATTTGAAGGATCAGGTGTGGTATAAGTTGGAAGAAAGTAGGCATTGAGAACCTGGATTTTCTATTGTGGAATGACATGGGAAGGAAGACAAGTATTAATGATACAAATAATTAATTAATAATTGTGGCGAAACCAACCTCGCCACTGGGCCCTGGAGAAGCCTGTTTGCTAGCCTCCTACCTGCTGACTATGGCCCCTGGGTTATTTGGGGCATATTGTACTTTATATTGCTGCTACTGGCCCTTTTAAAATCATCGATGGACATATTGGGACTTTTTGGGATTGTGGCGAAACCGACCTCGCCACGTGTCCTTGGAGGGGGCTGATTGCCCGCCTCTTGCCTTTGGACTATGGACCAGACTTTATGGGAATGTGATACCCCAGATAGCCATACCATGGAGCCTATTCATATAATGAAAGACTATGGGAAAGACTTTAGCTCCATGGCAATTGTACTGTGTGAGAAGGATCTGCGCGCTATTCGGTAGTTTTGTGCGCGCAGATCCCAGCTATCTGGGGATAGGTGAAATGTCTGTGTGTTATGTGTAAAAGGTGAATTTATGTATTTTAAAGTGTTTTACTGTCTTTGTGTCCCCATGTGCTTAATGGAGTCTGTCTCTGTGCTGGGAGATAATTGAATTACTTCTCCAGCACAGAGAAGGCCCTGTAAACCTGGAAAGCTAGGGGTTTTAAAAGATACTTTACTAACTTTTGAACCCCTGGTCTGATCCATGCCATTTTTTAATATGTTGTTCCCCTGAATGGATTGATTGTGGGTATGTATTTTTATGTGAATGTGATGTATGGTTTTGAAGTTACAGATATTGTGTAAAAGTTATGTTTTAAACTGTATAATAAGTGGATTATCTCTCAGGCTAAGGGGAGGGGATGTGTGGGTTGTACCATATCTCGGATTGGTTATTTTATGCCTCCCCCTGGGTGTGGCCTGTATGTGTGAGATGGAAATAAAAGCCAGGCTGGATGAGCCAGTCCAGAGTTCCTGTTTTACCCTCAAAGTGATGTGTCGTCTCATTATTGGGGGAAGGATTTATTGCATGCTGTTCCAGTTGACTGCTAGGAGTACAAGCCTATTCGTATGGTTCCTATTCAATGGTCTATAGCATTCAGAGGCTTGGGAGAATTTAAAAGGTTTCTCGGATTCGGTGATTGTGGTGTCTGCCAGAGTGCTTGGAGTCCTCAGGAAGCACTAGGAGCATCCATTAACGTAGGTACCAAGTCGGGGTGCCAGGTGATCCGTTACAATAATATCACAAATATTGAAAGAATGGCAAGGTATAAAGAAAGATATAAAAATTAATAATAAGATTTCTGAAGGTTCTAATATTACAATATGGGAGACAGTAATGCCTGACATTGATTTAAGAAGTTGGACTACGAAAAGGAATGTACAATAGGGGAAATATGTGAGAATTATCAAATATCTTGATAAATAAAAGCAGAAATTGAACCTCTCTCAACAAGATATATTTAAATACCTTCGAGCTCAAGGGTTTCTTAACCCCTTAAGGACACATGACATGTCATGATTCCCTTTTATTCCAGAAGTTTGGTCCTTAAGGGGTTAAGGAACATCTATTAAAGTCGAATAATGATATAATCAAGCTACTTAAGAAAACATTCAATGGCACAAGTCAAAAAGAATCTCTCTCTAATGCAAGGGGATTATTAAACATGAAAACTTTCATATTAAAATTGTCTCCTATGAAACAATGGAAAAAAGATTTAGCGACCTCTATAAATTATAGGGTTTGGGATTCTACACTTCACACGTACAGGTGGTAAAAGTCACGTACAGGTGGTAAAAGTCACGTACAGGTGGTAAATGTCACGTACAGGTGGTTAAAGTCACATACAGGTGGTTAAAGTCACATACAGGTGGTTAATGTCACGTACAGGTGGTAAATGTCATGTACAGGTGGTAAAAGTCACATACAGGTGGTACATGGCGCTGTAAGGCTTTCTAGGATCCCCCCTTCTAATTCTCCAGTTTGTTGGAGATGTTTACACCAGGAGGGAGCCATGTATCATATAGGGTGGAATTGCCCTACAATAGTTCAATTTTGGGACTTTATATTCTATTCAGTTTTAAATACTATTGGAAGACCATTGATTAAAAACCAGAAACTGCTCTGTTAGATATAAATAGTACGATAGGTGTTAAAGAACATGATATTTCGACCACCCATTGCTTAATGGCAGCAAAAATATGAATTGCTAGATACTGGAAGCAAGTAATTATTCCAACAAAAGCATTATTCATAAAACAATTGTTTTAGCAATTGGAGAAGGAAAAAAAATATGCTACTTTACAATGATCACTCGGAATATAGATTTTCATCGATTTATAGAGAACTAATAGAAAAGGTTACTGCCCTTTATATTGAGCCCTAAAAAGAGCGTGTTTTTATCTAATACATTGGGAATAATACAAGTTAAAGTAGTGATCGGTCTCACAGTCGCAGTGTTAGTCTTAGTGATTGTTTAAGTGATGTGGCTGTACGGTTATTTATTATGTATGGGAACCATGCTCACGACTGTATGGGATTTATGTCATAACGCCACCTTGTATGATATGTTTTGTATTTTATTATGTTAAAATAATATATGAAATTATAAATAAATTAATTTGAAAAAAAAATAAATATCAGGAACGAAGCTACACATAAAACGAGATATATTCTATAATACCTTTCTCAGAACTTCGATGAATAAGTTAAATGTGAGCTGCACAGGTTTCACTAGAAATCTCACAGATCATCTATATATCCCATAAACCTCAATGTAGAGAGGATTTAAGGCCAAGGCTCCCACAGGGTAAGGATTGTATAGAAGCATCCCCAGGATTGGCTGATATGTTATTTATACCATGTTACCTCATTCTTGTACAGGATGTCACCAATTGGGGACACAACGCAGGCCGTCCCAGAGCCGAACATCTCCTTCACACGGTTTTCCTTTAATGCTTTCACCAGATCCGCCATTGTGATATATCTTTCTGAAACTTTATATTCCCCCTGTAACAAGATAAACAGATCATTACTGTACAACGCCTTCACCAGGTCCGCCATCGTGATATATTAATATTCCTCATCAATAGAGATAAAAGGATCACACCGGGGGCTGTATTACTGTACAACGCCTTCACCAGGTCCGCCATCGTGATATATTAATATTCCTCATCACAGATAGACCGTGAGGTATCAGGAGAATCGTTACTGGGGTTCCCGCTTCAACAGTGATTGGACGGAACCCGATACCACAAACAGCCGGAACCATGAGCTCCCAGATCCGACAGAACTACCACCAGGACTGCGAGGCCGCCATCAACCGCCAGATAAACCTGGAGCTCTATGCGCCCTATGTGTACCTCTCCATGTCCTATTACTTCGACCGCGATGATGTGGCACTGAAAAACTTCGCAAAGTACTTCCTGCACCAGTCCCACGAAGAGCGAGAGCATGCAGAGAAACTGATGAAACTACAAAACCAGCGCGGTGGGCGTATATTCCTGCAGGATGTGCGGAAACCAGACCGCGATGAATGGGGAAGTGGTCTAGAAGCTCTAGAGTGTGCCCTTCAATTGGAGAAGAATGTTAACCAGTCACTGTTGGAGCTACACAAACTATCCACAGATCGCAATGACCCCCATCTCTGTGACTTCCTGGAGACTCACTACCTGGATGAGCAGGTGAAATCCATGAAAGAACTGGGAGATCATGTGACCAACCTACGCAGACTGGGGGCTCCTACAAATGGCATGGCAGAGTACCTCTTTGATAAAACACACACTGGGGGAAAGTCATGACTGAAGGCCAATATCTTGTTCTCTGCATGCTCAACTTTAAAATGTCTGTATAATATTTGAGATCACTTACTCCTTCTCCTATTTTGGCACAAATAAATTATAGACTTGGATAATATTGTCTTTAGATAATAATAGTTCGAATGTGACACTACATGGTGTGGGTGACAGGAACAATCATTCCATCCTGGTAGTAGCTCCATGTGAGATGTAGGGCATATGTCTCTATAGGCTAGGCATGTGTAGAAGCCAACATAATGTTTGAGCATTCATACATACACATGGTAAAGCAGTGGCCCTATCAATGATTGGGCGTAGAACTAGCAGTTTTTAGTAAGCCATAGCAAAGCTGGAACAGGTGGGAGGAAAAAACAGAACCTAAAATGTTTGTTCAGTGGGTTGTTTCACCAGTGCAGTTTACAAACTAAATGTGGTCTTGATGATAAAAAAAGCTAAAATGTCTTTGTTCAGTACTAATAATAAATGCTCACATTAAAGAATCTTAAAAAAAAAAAAAAAAAAAAAAATATTCCTCATCAATAGAGCTAAAAGGATCACACCGGGGGCTGTATTACTGTATAACGCCTTCACCAGGTCCGCCACCGTGATATATTAATATTCCTCATCAATAGAGCTAAAAGGATCACACCGGGGGCTGTATTACTGTATAACGCCTTCACCAGGTCCGCCATCGTGATATATTAATATTCCTCATCAATAGAGCTAAAAGGATCACACTGGGGGCTGTATTACTGTATAACGCCTTCACCAGGTCCGCCACCGTGATATATTAATATTCCTCATCAATAGAGCTAAAAGGATCACACCGGGGGCTGTATTACTGTATAACGCCTTCACCAGGTCCGCCATCGTGATATATTAATATTCCTCATCAATAGAGCTAAAAGGATCACACCGGGGGCTGTATTACTGTATAACGCCTTCACCAGGTCCGCCATCGTGATATATTAATATTCCTCATCAATAGAGATAAAAGGATCACACCGGGGGCTGTATTACTGTATAACGCCTTCACCAGGTCCGCCATCGTGATATATTAATATTCCTCCTCAATAGAGATAAAAGGATCACACCGGGGGCTGTATAATGCCTTCACCAGGTCCGCCATCGTGATATATTAATATTCCTCATCAATAGAGATAAAAGGATCACACCGGGGGCTGTATTACTGTATAACGCCTTCACCAGGTCCGCCATAGTGATATATTAATATTCCTCATCAATAGAGCTAAAAGGATCACACCGGGGGCTGTATTACTGTATAACGCCTTCACCAGGTCCGCCATCGTGATATATTAATATTCCTCATCAATAGAGATAAAAGGATCACACCGGGGGCTGTATTACTGTATAACGCCTTCACCAGGTCCGCCATCGTGATATATTAATATTCCTCATCAATAGAGATACTAGGATCACACCGGGGGCTGTATTACTGTATAACGCCTTCACCAGGTCCGCCACCGTGATATATTAATATTCCTCATCAATAGAGATAAAAGGATCACACCGGGGGCTGTATTACTGTATAACGCCTTCACCAGGTCCGCCATCGTGACATATTAATATTCCTCATCAATAGAGATAAAAGGATCACATCGGGGGCTGTATTACTGTATAACGCCTTCACCAGGTCCGCCATCGTGATATATTAATATTCCTCATCAATAGAGATACTAGGATCACACCGGGGGCTGTATTACTGTAGAACACCTTCAGCTGGTTATAACACGTTACCCTCTATACCTGCTATCTATAACGGTAACCTGATAAAATGATTTATACTTAGTTACTAACTATGCACACATACAGAGAGACAGTTACCTGGTTACCTACCACAGAGAGAGAGAGAGGTGATATTTTGAGTTACCCACCCACTTGCGCGATAGATCCAAGATACTCTGCCTCACAACTCCTGGAAGAATGATGCCATCTAGTGGTGGGGTTATCAGCTCCTCCTCTGTGAATAAAGGGAGATTTAGTTGCCACAAATGAGGTTTTACATTGTAACTGCTTTATGGGGTAAAGGAATAAAATCCGTTGTGGGGAACTTGTCAAACTGAACCGTAATCCCCCTATGGCACAGGATATAGTGTGACTTCTCGTTAGTTACAGAGTAAATTAATTATGAAACAAGAAATTATTCTATTTATTAATTCCCAAATATCTTTTAAACAAAGAAAAAGTGCAAACGAAATACGAATTCTTTTTAAATTAGGCAATGCTTGAAAGTGGATTTATCAAGCTAGCGCAGGTGCCATTTTGGGCTACTGGTTTATATGATGATTGCTCCTAATTTAGTCATTTGCCCCAGAATAGCTCCTGTTTTGCTTTGATAAATCAGGAATTCACTAATGAGAGAATTGTCTGTAATTAAAGGTGAATTCCTAATTCCAAACTGGAAAATTCACAATCAGCTATGCTGCCAATTAATCGATTTTGGCTGAAAATGTGTGAATTCAGTTAAAATTCAATGTATACTCTCACGAATAATCCTGTGAGGATTTTGCATTATTATTATTATTATTATTTATATTATTATTATATTATTATTAATATATTATTATTATTAGTAGTATATTATTATATTATTATATTATATTATATTACCGGTATTATTGCTTTGTTTTAGTGATATTGGTTATTGGTGTGAAGGTGTGAATGTCATAGAATATCCAAAGCCTGCGCGTTCAGAGATCGGCACTGCGTTTGGAAATACAAAATAACTGCTTTCACACCCCGGACAATACTCTCTGTTCTCAATCGGAATATACCGGTAATCCTTTGAGTCACAAAAGCATGTGGCCTGTCATCTTGACACTGAAATAGTTAAGTAAAATGGCTTCCGAGGGCTGCCAAACCCACAATGTTTTCTTGAACGCATATCACTTCATCATGAAGATGGCCCCTGTATGAACAATGCTGCAGTATGCAGCATTCATAATATTCATCCCGGAGTATGCAGCATTCATAGTATTCACTCTGCCGCACTCATAGTACTCATCCTGCAGTATGCAGCATTTATAGTATTCATCCTGCAGTATGCAGCATTCACAGTATTCATCCCGCAGTATGCAGCATTCATAGTATTCATCCTGCCGTATGGAGCATTCATAGTATTCATCCTGCAGTATTGAGCATTCATAGTATTCATCCTGCAGTATGCAGCATTCATAGTATTCATCCTGCAGTATGCAGCATAGTATTCATCCTGCGGTATGCAGCACTCATAGTACTCATCCTGCAGTATGCAGCATTCATAGTATTCATCCTGCAGTATTGAGCATTCATAGTATTCATCCTGCGGTATGCAGCATTCATAGTATTTATCCTGCGGTATGCAGCATTCATAGTATTCATCCTGCAGAACTGGTTCGTTCCCATAATTGTTTAAATTCTGCAAACTATGTGCTTCTCATATAAACAGACAAGTGCTGTCGCTACATGAAGGATGACACGGTAATGTATTACAATAAAATGATTTAACATTAAATCAAGTGTAGCGAATCACTGTACACGCCATTGTATGCGTTATTCTACGGAGGGGACCAGGCTCCCTACCTGTCGAGAGACACTTATAGTTACAGTAAAAAGCCCCCTACAATTGGTCAGCCCCCCCCGGAGCACGTCTTGGACCGACATCGTTCCATCTCTCCCCTCCCCTGCCTGGAGCGCTGCAGCATGAAGCACACTTTGGGTTTGTGGCGGAACCCGCCTGGACACTGGGCATTGGAGGGGCCTGGCTGCCTGCCTCCTACCTGCTGACTATGGCCCCTGGAAAATTGGTACGTTTAAAGAACTATATTTGGGCATGTAATATTTTATATTACTGCTATTGGACCTTTAAGGGCCATCCGTGGACCTATTGGGACTTTTTGGGATAATGTACCTTTAAGACTGTGGAGCATATTACAGTAATGTATTTGTGTGTTCAGTTAACCGGAGATATGTATGCAGCATTTCTGATTGTTCGGTAGAATCCCTCTGTGACAGACCCCTTTTGGAGTAATAGATACCATCTCAGAGAATTGCCGTTGTACTTGGATTATTGTGGATTTCGGGTACTTGTGGATCCGTACGGTACACGCAGCCACGTGTAGAGAACAATGGGTCGCGGCCATTTTGACCGCATGAACTAATGACCGAACACTCACGAACTTTCCACACGACGAATTTCAACCTTACCGGTAACGTACGCCCATGCTGGTCGACAGATCCAAAGTACCGAACTAGAGACACCAGATCCAAGAGAGAGTTTTCGTTTATGTTATATGGTTCCTGAGTAAATGGTGCAAACGTGTATCTAGCGAACGGCCCAACCGATCTAGGGGATTTTCACGTATATTGTTCCCTTAGATCTCCGTTCCCTAATACACGTAGTGCAGTGCATTTTCGTTATATATTGTGTGTGTTATTAAACGTGTAATAATCGTGAAATATTCTGCCCGGTACAGTGGGAGTGACTCCCACTGTAAATGTATTATCTCCTCCGGATACGGGGAGGAGTTGTTGTACGGCATAAAAGCCCGAGTTGCAGAATAAAGATTATTCCTACTTTGACCCTCAACACAGAGTCTCGTCTCGTGCTTGGAGGGGATGGCTATTATGCGGATTCGTATTTGCTGGGAACCTGTTATGCTTTAGCTGACTTCATCTTGGGGGGGAAAGGACACCTTCTCAGCGGCGTAACCCCCTACTACACCGGGGTGCCGCTACAATTGGTGGCAGCGGCGGGATCGTTCTTTCACCCCAGAGGGACAGCTACCGAGAGCAATCAGGATGGAGGCCTACTACGGAAGGTTGAAACGATCTACCCTAAAAGACTTGTTGGAGAGCCGTGGTCGTTCGGCTAGCAACAAAAAGAAAAGAGACATTTTGGCAGAATTGGTCGCATTGGACTTAGCTGAACAGAATGGCGAACTGGGTGTCGAACCAAACCCAGAACCGGAGATCGCATTGGTCCGAACCCCGGAAGACGAACGATTCGACCACGAGGTGAGGGTAAGGCTGGCTCACTACGGACCAAACCCCTCACCTAGGATCGTGACTCAAGTAATTGCGGCGGTCGATGCCAACCGGCGCCAGACTTCAGCCAGCGCCAGTCCAATTGCTGGGACTTTTCAAACTCCCGAGGAAAAGAGGAAAGTACACTTTGCCGCTTTTAAAAATTTTGTGGAAACAGAGGGGGAGATTGACCAATACTTAGCGGATTTTGAGCGTCAATGTGCCCTACATAAAGTACCCTCCGAGGAGTGGGTTAAAATTTTGTCTGGCAAATTATCCGGACGAGCCAGTGATGCTTTCCGGGCGATCCCGGACCATGAGGTGGGAAATTATCGCTTGGTCAAGGAAGCTCTATTGTCCCGATATGCGGTAACCCCCAAAGCATATCGGAGACGCTTCCGGGAATCCCGAAAGCAAACCGGTGACTCCTACACCGAATGGGCCTGCCGATTACAACGCACGGCTGGCCACTGGATGGATGGGTGCCAAGCTACCACCGCGGAGGAGGTATTACAATTGTTTTTGTTGGAGCATTTTTTTGAAAAGGTGGACAAGGAGCTCAGAGAGTGGATTCGGGATAGGAGACCCCTTACCCTACCCGAAGCCGCCCGGTTGGCCGACGAGTATGCAGACGCCCGCAAACCCGACCCCTCGGTCCAAAAGACAGCTCCCCGAGTAGAAAGCCGCCCCGTCGGCCCTACTCCAACCACCCCCGCTAATCAACCTAGCAACAACACTTCCTCCCGCTTCGCCCAGTCCAGTGCCACGGACCGCCGGCGGTGCCATAGGTGCCAACAGGTGGGCCACCTGAGAGACAAATGCCCACTAGATCCAGCTCGACAAGCTTCTTGGAGGAAGCCCGCTGAAGGGAACACCCGGCCCTTTACCTCAGGGGCCCATTGCATTGAAGCCCAGCCCCTGGGGGAGGAGCAATGGGAAATTTTGCACGAGGCCAACCCCCTATATGCGGCTGCCGTAGACAACCGTCAACATCACCGACAAACAGTTCGAGTAAATGGACAAGTTGTCAGTGGATTACGAGACACTGGGGCCACCCTAACATTGATCCAACACGACCTGGTCCCAGAAAAAGAACATACTGGACAAACGGTGGCCGTTAGAGTGGCCGGGGGTGCGGTGCATCGTCTCCCCACGGCCCGAGTGCATTTGGATTGGGGGGTGGGAGCTGGCCAAGTGAATGTGGGCCTGATGAAAGGGCTACCAGCGGAAGTCCTCTTGGGAAATGATTTGGCCCCTCTGTTGTCCGCTTTTGCCCCTCAAGGCCCTGCTGGAGCCTGCCCTGTCACCACCCGGGCTCAGGCTCGTGCCATTGGAATCGGTCCGCCGGTCACGGAGACCCAGGTAAGATCTAACCCTCCGACTGTGACCTTAGGACAGACCCCCTTAGACTGGGATACCCCTGAGACTTTTGGGAGGGAGACGCGGGAAGACGTCACTCTACGAAAGTATAGGGATAAGGCTGACAAAAAGGAACCAGGGACAGATGGGGAAAGCTACGAGTGGGTGGGGGATAGACTGTATAGGATCAACCCAGGAGCCCGCAACAGGTAAAAACCCCGTCCCGCAGAAGCAACTAGTGCTACCGAAAAAATACCGGCAAGAAATCATGAGGATCGCTCACGATATACCCTTAGCTGGCCATTTAGGAGTACGTCGCACGGGCCATAGGATTACCCAGAATTTCTTCTGGCCAGGGTTTAACCGGGACGTGCGACAATACTGCAGAACCTGTGACACTTGCCAACGGGTGGGTAAGAGGGGAGATCGCCCGAAGGCTAAATTAATGTCGATGCCGATCATTGGGGAACCTTTCTATAGGGTCGCCGTCGACATTGTAGGCCCCCTAGCGCGACCTAGCCCATCCGGTAAGAAGTACATTCTTACTGTGGTGGACTATGGGACCCGGTACCCAGAGGCAGTACCCCTGTCAAATATTGAAGCTGAGACGGTAGCCGATGCATTGGTTAAGATATTCACTCGGGTGTGGTACCCTAAAGAAATCCTATCCGATCAGGGAACCCAGTTCACTGCCTTACTCACACAGCAGTTATGGAAAGTGTGCCACATTAAACCCCTGCTCAGCTCCCCGTACCACCCCCAAACTAACGGTCTCTGTGAGCGCTTTAATGGGACTCTCAAACAAATGTTGAGGACCTTTATGGACGGTTGCAGAGACTGGGAGAGATTCTTACCCCACCTGTTATTTGCGTATAGGGAGGTCCCCCAAGAATCTACGGGTTTTTCTCCCTTTGAGTTATTGTATGGGAGGAGGGTGCGAGGGCCCCTCGATCTCATTCGGGACCACTGGGAAGGGGAAACCGAACAAGCAGGGACGCCTATTGTGCCATATGTCCTGGAACTCCGGGACCGCATGGAGCAACTCTCCCTATTGGTAAGGGAGAATCTCCAGGCGACCCAGGGGCGACAGAAACGATGGTACGATAGGGGTTGCCCGGCAATGACTATTCCACATAGGGCAGAAGGTATTGGTGCTAAAACCGGTGAAGGACAACAAACTGCAGGCTGCGTGGCAGGGTCCTTACAAGGTTCTAGCCCAACTCTGTGATACCACCTACCTTATTGCCAGCTGTGCAGATGAAAGGATCCAGCGATCCTTTCATGTGAACATGTTGAAGGAATACCAAGAAAGGCAGGAAGATATTCACGCTGTTTGTGCCCCAGCTACGGATGACCCCGAAAGTTTACCCCTACCTGACCTGCTAGAAAGGGAGACTCACCCCGACCCAATTAGCCTAGTGAAGCTGGGAGATCGACTGAACCCTACTGAGCTGGAGCAAGCTAGACAGCTCCTATGGGAGAAACAGAGTACCTTCTCCCAGGAACCAGGATACACCACCCTGGCCATACACAAGGTAGAAACCCCAGGGCAGGCCCCCCTCCGACAACCCCCTTACCGTATTCCGGAAGCCGTCCGGGACGGGATGCTAAAGGAAATACGGGAAATGACCCAGCTGGGGGTCATTGAGCCATCAGACAGTCCCTGGGCCTCTCCCGTAGTCCTAGTCCCCAAGAAAGACGGAACCACTCGGTTCTGCGTAGACTACAGGCGACTGAATGAAAAGACTACCACTGACGCTTACCCCATGCCCCGGGTAGACGAATTATTAGATCGCATAGCCAGGGGTAACTATCTCTCTACCATAGACCTCTGCAAGGGTTATTAGCAGATCCCCCTGGCCGAGGATGCCGTCCCCAAGTCGGCATTTGTCACCCCGTTTGGCTTATACCAATTTAAGGTCATGCCATTCGGGATGAAAAATGCCCCGGCTACGTTCCAGCGAATGGTGGATCGGCTCCTCGATGGATTCCAGGAGTTTGCGTGTGCATACCTGGATGACATTGCGATCTACAGTGAGTCTTGGGAAGAACATTTAGTCCACGTAGGAGTAGTACTAGATAAGATTCGGGCCGCGGGCCTGACACTAAAACCCGAGAAGTGCCATTTAGGAATGGCCGAGGTCCAATACCTGGGTCACCGAGTAGGGTGTGGAAACCAGAGGCCGGAGCCTGCCAAGGTTGAAGCAGTAGCGAACTGGCCCACACCTAATACTAAGACCCAAGTATTGGCCTTCCTAGGGACCGCCGGGTATTATAGGCGTTTTGTCCCTGATTATAGTACGATAGCCAAGCCCTTGACTGACTTGACCAAGAAGAATTTACCTAGACAGGTCCTGTGGTCTCCCGCTTGCGAAGCCGCATTCCAATCTCTCAAACATGCACTTGTTAATGCTCCTGTCTTGGCTGCCCCAGTACCTAACAAACGTTTCCTTGTCCATACAGACGCTTCCATGTATGGACTGGGGGCTGTGCTGAGCCAAATCGGGGAAGATGGAAAAGAGCATCCGGTCGCATACCTCAGCCGAAAGTTGTTACCGAGGGAAGTGAGTTATGCGGCCGTAGAGAAAGAGTGCCTGGCCCTGGTATGGGCATTGAAAAAACTAACCCCTTATCTTTATGGACAAGAATTTTCCTTGGTAACCGACCACAATCCATTGGTATGGCTTAACCGGGTCGCAGGAGACAATGGCCGATTGCCAAGATGGAGCTTGGCCCTGCAAACGTACAATTTCACCATCAGCCATCGACCCGGTAAGCTAAATGGCAACGCCGATGGGCTGTCTCGACAACTTGACAATTCTCCGGACAATTGAATTCCGGTCATCCCTAAGTTAATCCGAAAGGATCAAGCCAGGTCTGCCGGAGTGTACCACTAGGAGGGAGCCGTGTGACAGACCCCTTTTGGAGTAATAGATACCATCTCAGAGAATTGCCGTTGTACTTGGATTATTGTGGATTTCGGGTACTTGTGGATCCGTACGGTACACGCAGCCACGTAGAGAGAACAATGGGTCGCGGCCATTTTGACCGCATGAACTAATGACCGAACACTCACGAACTTTCCACACGACGAATTTCAACCTTACCGGTAACGTACGCCCATGCTGGTCGACAGATCCAAAGTACCGAACTAGAGACACCAGATCCAAGAGAGAGTTTTCGTTTATGTTATATGGTTCCTGAGTAAATGGTGCAAACGTGTATCTAGCGAACGGCCCAACCGATCTAGGGGATTTTCACGTATATTGTGGATCTCCGTTCCCTAATACACGTAGTACAGTGCATTTTCGTTATATATTGTGTGTGTTATTAAACGTGTAATAATCGTGAAATATTCTGCCCGGTACAGTGGGAGTGACTCCGGATACGGGGAGGAGTTGTTGTACGGCATAAAAGCCCGAGTTGCAGAATAAAGATTATTCCTACTTTGACCCTCAACACAGAGTCTCGTCTCGTGCTTGGAGGGGATGGCTATTATGCGGATTCGTATTTGCTGGGAACCTGTTATGCTTTAGCTGACTTCATCTTGGGGGGGAAAGGACACCTTCTCAGCGGCGTAACCCCCTACTACACCGGGGTGCCGCTACACCCTCCATTCATTATATTGAGTGAAACTACCGAACAACCAGACCACCCAGGAATAAGTGTGCCTCCAATTACCGTTTGCAACAATGTTGCAAACGGGTGATTGGCAATCAGTGCAGTGTGGGCTTTGTCCTCTGGGTGGCCGCCATTCGGGAAGCGAACACGTGGCGGTGGCCATCTTAAACTCCCAAACAGCGGTGTGTTGCCGTCGAGTGTCTGGAACTAAAATCGGACACTCGACTAGGCAAACACCGCTGAGACCTCCAGACTTCCAGCAATTCGTGTGGAAACTACCGAACGGCCCGCCGTTCGGTAGAAAGACTCCCACGAACAAGGGGATTCATACGAATTCCCCTCAGGCTCCATAACCCAGGCAATTCGTGCAGTTTTATTCACTTGTCTGTGACCGACCGCAAGGCCAAAGTATATGGAACTATTTTCGGATGCTTTGCCTGTGCGGTCGGTCAAAACTTTAACCCTTCATAACTCCCGAACTCCTGGTCCGATCTGGGTGATTTTTGGATATGTGTCTCACCCAGATCAGTGTTACCAGGGGATGTAACATTTAAAGGGGTATCCCTATGTTTAGGGGTACATCCAGAAACCCAGGGAATTTGTGTCTGGAATAATGGGATTATGTGTCACACTAAGGGGAGGGGATGTGTGGGTTGCAACCGTGATGCTATTGGATATTTTACACCTCCCTTGTGGGCGGTCTTATATGTGTAAGATGGAAATAAAAGCCAGGCTGGATGTGCCAGGCCAGAGTTCCTGTTTTTACCCTCAAAGTGAAGTGTCGTCTCATTATTGGGGGAGGATTTATTGCATGCTGTTCCAGTTTGACTGCTAGGAGTGCAAACCTATTCGTATGGTTCCTATTCAACTGTCTACAGCATTCAGAGGCTTGAGAGGATTCATATGCTTCTCCGATACGGTGATTGTGGTGTCTGCCAGAGTGCTTGGAGTCCTCAGGAAACGCTAGGAGCATCCTTTAACGGAGGTACCCAGTCGGGGTGCCAGGCGATCCGTTACAGGGTTAATGGAACTGAGCATGGGGTTAATGAGTTACTGGAACAGAGCATGGGGTTAATGGGTTACTGGAACAGAGCATGGGGTTAATGGGTTACTGGAACAGAGCATGGGGTTAATGGGTCAATAGAACTGAGCATGGGGTTAATGGGTTACTGGAACAGAGCATGGGGTTAATGGGTCAATAGAACTGAGCATGGGGTTAATGGGTTAATAGAACTGAGCATGGGGTTAATGGGTTAATAGAACTGATCATGGGGTTAATGGGTTACTGGAACTGAGCATGGGGCTAAAGCGGCACTGTCATGCCGAACTTACCTTTCCCCAATCGATTCCTCTTCTCTCCCTCTCTCAGGATCTGTTCTTCATTTCTTCCTGTCTGCTTTAGTTTTCTTTAAAATTTATACGACAAAGTAGGGACTATTTGTCTTATGGAGGTTTCCTACGCCTGACCATCTCTGACCAGCGGAGGAGCAAAGTGTGCTTCGTTTCCGGTGGTCAGAGCAATTTCCCACAATTCTCACCTTTCCTCCGTGTCCTAATCTGGGAGGGGGGTCTATCTCTTTGTAGCACTTACATGTGAGTGCTTCAGTTTTAGAAACTTTATATTTATTTTCCTTTATTTTTTTTATATTTTAATGAATTATCTGTAAAGCATAAAATGGGAGTCACTTCTGCATACTGTGTGTCTTTAAATACATTTAAGGTCTGTTTTTATTATTATTTTATTGTTATTTTTTTTACTTATGTTTTTGTTACATGAATAAGTTACCGTAGTTCCCGGCAAACATTAAACAAACCGACACAATGCACAAAATATTATATAAACTGCAATGTGCTCGGTGCTAGCCCTCTGCTCCGCCAGGCCCCGGGCAATGACAAAAAAATTTAAAAGGTCAGCAATTTTTGGAGATGCTGTGAGTATCTCTCAGACCACCAAGCAATGGTGTTTATTTTAATTCTCGGGGAGCTAGAGGAATGCCGGCAAGGACTGTGCCAAACTGTTGGCTGCCTTTAAATCTCACATTCACAATGGAAAACTGCGAAAATCTTAGGGGATCACGGGCTGATTTTACAGAATGCAAAGAAGGCCCAGTTTAACCATTTCACTGCATTTATCCAGCAAATTAATTCATTCCCTGGTTTTTGGGAAATTGGAAAAAAAAATTACGTTTATGATCTCAAAATATTTTTTTTCAGGAATAATGGCCCCATACAGCAAGTATAGTAACCTGCCTAAACCAGGCACCTGTGCTATGCAGAGCAATGCAGGCTCGTTCTACAGTCAGGCATTCTGTGCCCTGAGCCCTCCCTCCTCCGCTCAGCCTGCTAGACTGCAGCCGCAGTGCTTCGAGACGTTTGGTACAGAATGCACCCCGAGCTGTAATAATACGGGGTACAGCAGAGCGCCAGACTTTGCAACTTTAGGAGGTTAGAGTTAGGAGGTGTTTGGGGTTCTGCATATTGGAAATCCTATCACTCTCAGCTGGCTACTGTTCCCTCACTTTAAGCCCTCCCAATCCTAAACAGTTACCCCAACATTACATTAATGGCTTCCTGGTGAGCAGAAGTTTAACCCCTTAGTGACCAGACCATTTTTCAATTTTCTTACCATTAAGGACCAGAGCTGTTTTTACATTTCTGTGGTGTGTGTTTAGCTGTAATTTTCCTCTTACTCATTTACTGTACCCACACATATATTATATACTGTTTGTCTCGACATTAAATGGTCTTTAACCCCTTAAGGCCACATGACATGTGTGACGTGTCATGATTCCCTTTTATTCCAGAAGTTTGGTCCTTAAGGGGTTAAACAGATACCATTATTTTCATCATATAATATAATTTACTATAAATATTTTTATAAAATAAAAAAATAAAAAAAATTACAACTTTGACCCCCAAAATCTGTTACGCATCTACAACTGCCAAAAAACACCCGTGTTAAATAGTTTCTAAATTTTGTCCTGAGTGTAGAAATACCCAATGTTAACATGCTTTTTGGGGGGAAAATTATAGGGCAATAAGTACAAGTAGCACTTTGCTATTTCCAAACTATTTTCTTTCCGAAAATTAACGCAGGTTGGATTGTAACACTGATATCTGTCAGGAATCCCTGAATAACCCTTCACATGTATATATTTTTTCAAAGAAGACAACCTAAGGTATAAGGTGGAGTATCATTTTGTTTTAAACAAATGTTGGTATTGCCTAGAGATGAAACAGAAAAAACACATAATAGTGCAATATTGTCTGAATCTCATAAGGTGCAGAGAAATGTGTGAAAATACACTCACAATACTTTTTACCTACAAATCTGTGGGTTGGCAATGGGCACCAAATTCGCCCCGAGCTATGCCAATCTCTTCATGGCTTTTTGGGAAGAGGCATATGTACTCCAAGGACACCTATGGGAGGCGAATTTGGTGTCCTATTGCCGTTTTATAGATGATATTTTCTTTATATGGACTGGTACTACAGAGGCCTTACAAGAATTCTTCATATACCTTAACATCAACAATTATGGAATTAACTTAACCAGCTCCTATAGTGAATACAATATCATTTTTTTAGATCTAGATATTAGTATCCAGGATGCAATAATAGTTACTAAGAATCATTTTAAAGCAGTGGATGCCAATAGTTACATTGACATCAACAGTTGTCACCATAAACCCTGGCTCCATAACGCTCCTAAGAGTAAATTTTTAAGGATTCGTCGCAACTGCAAATTAGAAAGAGATTATTTAGAACAAGCTAATTATATGAAACAGCAGTTCATGGAAAAAGGATATAATGAAGCATCTTTAACCCCTTAAGGACACATGACGTGTGTGACATGTCATGATTCCCTTTTATTCCAGAAGTTTGGTCCTTAAGGGGTTAAATCAAGAATTGGAAGAGGTAGGAAAATTAAAAAGAGAACATCTTATCCAATATAAACCAAAGAAAATGCTAACCGATACCAATGAAGTTCCTTTTATTTGTAATTTTAATGGACACAACAAACGCATACATAAGACTATTAATAAACATTGGCACCTACTAAAAGACGACCCAATTTTATATAAAATTCTACCCACAAAACCTAGGATCACATATAGAGGAGCAAAGAATTTTTAAAATGTTTTAGTTAAGAGTCATTTAAACCCCACAAAACCCAAGCACTTTATTCAGGACCTTAAAGGATTTTATGGTTGTGGCACAAGTCTCCCATGCAGAACAACTAAAAAAAACAAAAAGACATCTTGAAGATGCAGAGAGTATTATTTAGAAACCATATATCATTAAAGACCATCTCACGTGTCATTCAAAGGGCATTATATACATTTTAAAATGCCCTTGTAATCTGCTCTATGTAGGGAGAACCATTAGACCCTTAAAAGTCAGAATTGCCGAACATATTCGTAATATCAAAAACGGTTTGGAAACGCACAGTGTATCCCAGCATTTTAAAGATACCCACAACCAAAATCCAGAAAATTTCTTTTTCTGTGCAATTAAAGAAGTTAAACGGGATTGGAGAGGGGGTAATTACATTAAAATATTGGGGAAAGAAGAAATGAGATTTATATATATTTTTAAAACTCTTATTCCTCATGGCTTAAATTCAGATTTTGAGGTCTGCCATTTTTAAATATTTATATCTAATATTAAGGTTTTTTTTTTTTCTATTTCTTTATCATCTAATTTTATCATCCCATTTAGGGGTTGTTTTAATCTCCCCTTTCTTTTATCCTGTAATACATATCTTATACATTTGTATCTTTTATCTGCACCCACTTATTATTATTTTTACCCATATGGGAATGAGACTTTTATGGGAAATGTAAAGATGTCTATTCTGCCAATCATCTTTCTTTCTATGCAAGCTTTTGCACAAAGTTTACAAGTAGAGTTGTTTTTATGTATTAAATTCACCTAGATCTAAAATAGGATTTTTATCAAAGTTGTGATGTACCAATATCGAATAGAAATAGTTTTTTATTGTGTAAGGTATAAAATGGACTGTCACAAAGGAATATACCAAAGTGGAACGCATAGATACATCCCAATACACGAGAACCGGAACTAGGACGCATGCGTTCCACTGAACGCAAATGCTGAAAACAGAAGCAACATGTAATAACTACCGTAAGCCAGTGCGTTCCAGCTATGGAACGCGCAAGCGGAAGTGCCGCGGCAAACCACCTGAGGTGGAAAAAGGGCGCCAAATATGGACTATAACAACGGACATTTACAGCAAGTAACCACAGCAACCGAGGAAGCCTCTACACGAGGCGAAACGCGTTTTGCAACCGGAGATTATCTCTACAAGCTCACCTTCAACTGTAAGGTCTTGTGTTTTTTTATTTTATCTGTGCACTTATCTAATAAAGCACTTTATTTACTTATACTTACCTGTGAGAGGACATTGAATTGCTTACAACCTCCTGGCAGTATAAAGAAGGGAGTGGGAATCTAAATCCCACAGCGCTGGAAGATTGAGCCTTATTCTATAGGCTCTTGTCTTGTGAGTGTATTTTCACACATTTCTCTGCCCCTTATATGAGATTCAGACAATATTGCACGATTATGTGTTTTCTCAGTTTTATCTCTAGGCAATACCAACATTTGTTTTAAACAAGAAGATACTCCACCTTATATTGTATGTAAATTCTGTTTGATGTGAAGGCGAAGGGTACTCACCAAGGTGTATGAGCATCTCTTGGGTTTTTTATGTGTGTGTTCCACTGGTAATACTGTATTTTCTCTAACCTAAGGTATTAAACTTGGAGTATTTTGACTCTTTTCATGCAACCATTTTACCACCAATCTATGTCAAATTTAAAAATAAAAATAAATAATTGGTGATTTTTTTGACAAACATAGCAATTTAAGAATACATGTACTGAGAACTTTAAGGGTTACTGCCAAAGAACACCCCAATATGTGTTCAGCAACATCTCCTGAGTACAGTGATACCCCCTATGTATAGGTGTTTCAGGTTCCCTGGAGGCTAAGAGACCTTATTTGGAGTGTGTGCATTCCAGTTCTCCAACTTGGCATCTTCTCAGCTGGTCATCATCCACCCATGTCCTATTTGGGACATTTTTGAAGCCGGCCAATGTAATTTACCCCCATCAAACCATATATTTTTGAAAAGTAGACAACCCAAGGTATTCAATATGGGGTATGTACAATCTTTTTTAGTAGCCACTTAAGTCACAAACACTGGCCAAATTTAGAATTTATATTTGTTTGGGTGTAAAAATGCAAAAAAACTATTATGAATGCTAACTTTGGCCAGTGTTTGTGACTAAGTGGCTACTAAAAAAGACTGAGCATACCCCATTTGCAACACCTTGGGTTGTCTTCTTTTGCAAATGGTATGCCATCATGGGGGTAATTCGCATTCCTGGGCTACCATACGTTCTCAAAGGCAACATAACCAATCAGGCAAATTTCAATGTCAAAAAACTGCCTTATATTTGACCCTGTAACTTTTAAAACACTATAAAACCTGAACATGGGGGGCACTGTTATATTCGGTAGACTTCGCTGAACAGAAATAGTAGTGTTTCAAAACAGTAAAACGTATCACAACAATATCAGTGAAAGTGCAGTTTGTGTGTGAAAAATGCAAAAAACCTCACTTTCACTGACAATGTCATCGCTGTGATATGGTTTACGGTTTTGAAACACTAATATTTGTGTTCAGCGAAGTCTCCCGAGTAAAACAGTACCCCCCATGTACAGGTTTTATGGTGTCATAGAAAGTTACAGGGTTAAATATAGTGCTAGCAAATAAAATTTTCTGGACTTTCTGCCTGGGTTGTCAGGCAGATCCCGCAAATTAGAATCAATAAAATTACTTAATTATGTAAATATATTACATAAATATGCACATAGAATTTAAATATATACACATATTTATATATTTGAAGTCTACGTGTATATTTATGAAATTATTTATGTAATTTTGTATTACTTTTTGTATTTTTATATATATATATATATAATTTCATTCTAAGTGTATTTTGAGATATCTATATATTAATATCAAAGTACAGTTAGAATAAAATTACATATATTTTTTATTTTTTTTACATTTTCTTTTAATTAATTATGGTTTATATATATATATATATATATATATATATATATATATATATATATATATATATACACACACACACGTGTTTGATATTACTCTAAGTGTATTTTTATATTACTATATACATATATTAATAAAAAAACACACTTAGTATGACATTATATACAAGATATGTGTGTGTGTGTATCTAATATATATATATATACACTCGTTTGAGCAGGGCCCTATTCAACCCATCGTTCCTGTAAGATTTCTTGTAATTGTCCTATTTATAGTTAAATCCCCCCTCTTATAATATTGTAAAGCGCTACGGAATCTGTTGGGCTATATAAATGGCAATAATAATATATATATAGGCAGCTGGCAGCACTATGGACACCTATTGCCCCTGGGGGTCCTAATTTGTCTGTTCTTTGGGCTGTCTGATAGCTCAATCGGCGGCGGGGGAACGGTGGCCATCGGGTAAGTGAATGGGGTGGGGGGGGGGAGAGTTAATACTTTTTTTTTCCCTTTAAATTTAATTTATCTTCACTGAGTGCCTCAACCCCTCGAGGCACTCAGCATACAGACAGAGCATCGGAAGCCTGCCGATGCGCTGCACTACACTGCCGGGCTCCACGTGGGAGCGATCACGTGACATCGAGGCATCGATGATCGCTTCCAACGCTTATATTGGCTGCGGACGTACAGGGTACGTCAGCGGTCGTTAAGGACTGTTTTTTGTCTGACGTACCCTGTAGGTCCGCGGTCACTAAGGGGTTAAAGATGCTGCACCCTTGCAAATTCAGTGTCCATTGTACAGCGCTGCGGGATTTGTTGGCGTTTTATAAATAATAATAATAATTTAATAGCGACATTTAAAGCACATCTTTTCACTAATTCAGTAACTTACCGCCATTTTCGTTTTTCCAGTAGATGAAAATGTTCATGGTCCCGACTTCAGTAAGCTTCTGATCTTCTCCGTACAACCAGAGCACTTGCTGGCATCCCACATCCATGGCCTCGTACTGTGCAAAGAGGGATGTCCCATAGTTTCTTTAAGACAAGAATCATGGGTGTAACACACCGGAGACATTGTATTATCCTCCTTAAAGTGACACTATAATCACCAAAACATCTTTATCTTAATTAATAGTTGTTGTGTATAGATCATGCCTCTGACGTTTCACTGCTCAATTCTCTTCAATTTAGGAGTTAAATCGTTTTGTATATGCACCTCCCCTGACTGTGACTGACACAGCCTGCATGAAAAACAAAATGGTTTCAATTTCAATCAAATGTAACTTATTTTAAATGTTTTATCTCCTGCTCTGTAGATTGAACTTTAATTACACACAAGAGGCCAAACAAGCTAGTAACAGAACAGGAGATAAGAAATTCTAAATTAAACAGACTGTGCAATAAAGGAAGTGTAAATATTAGATCTCTCTTTACATGAAGTGTTTAGGAAGGCAGTGTAAGTCACATGCAGGGAGGTGTGGCTAGAGTTGAACAAACAAAGTGAGTTAACTCCTACATGAGAGAGAATTGACCAGTGAGACTGCAGGGACATGATCTGTACACCAAAACTGCTTCATTATGATAACTATAGTGTCCCATTAATAAACATCAAGTCATGTCTACACTGCAATGAGAACAAACACTTCAATAAAAGCAATAACTACACACTAATAATGCCTCAAATATTTACTAATTATGTTTACTATTTGTGTTTAATATTTACTAATGTTTTCACAATGTTTTAGCAGTAAATTTAGCAATGCATTAGGATATCAATTAATTAAACTGGGAATTGATGGGGCCGGGCCAGAATAATAATTTTATCCAAGTTCAGTGATGTTCCATCACTTCCTCTCATGAAGTCTGAAAAGATGCATTTCAAAACAAGTAATCTGCCTTTTTTAATGGCGTCTTTTTAAGTTGTGTAAGCAGATTGTCTAATAGAAATATTTACGCTTTAAATAAATTGACACAAACTGTCCCTGAGATCAGACCCCAAACTCACCCTCCGGTTTTGCAGTCCCCAGTGCCGCCCTTCCAAGCTCTCACGTATTTCGGTTCAGCCCACAAAGAAATGGGTTTGAAACTTCCTTTAGCAAAATAAGCGCCAACAGGGCTTAGAATGACATACAGGAGCGCAGAGGACGACTTCTTCACTCCTAACGATTTCTGAAGACAGGGAGAAATAATGTTTCCTGTTTTATATATAGCAGTTTGAACAATGTGCTGTTCGACCACAATCTATGGCAGCTGATTATCCAAACTGAGAATAATACGCCCATAAATACAAAACCACAGACCGCATGTGGCCACCGGGGCGGAATTATTAATGGGGTAAGTTAAACTAGGATCTTCCATGACACGTCGCAAGCTGCGCTTACTAACAAGCACACTGTACAGAGAAATGGAGAAATGGAAAGGGGAGAGAAAAAATAAACAATTTATTTCCTTTCACTCGTTTTTCTCCCTGCGTCTCTCTAGTATAAAATATAAATAAACACACACGTAGCTGCCTTAAACAGTATTAGTATATTTACTATTTCTATCTATAGTCTGACAACAAGAATATTAATGTATCTATTTACCAGCTATACGGTAATATCATAGTAATAACCTGCTAAAGTAACAATTATTTATGGTTTTCAAATCTAGGTTTGGTTCAGATATTTTTTGTTTCATCGTTTTTTCCTTAGATAATGAGCAACTAACAATCACTGAACTGTGCAGGTAATTATCTCAATGCCGGCAAGGAGGGCACGCCCCTTGCGCAGACTGATGACATAAGGCTACCCTAACTATAAGATAAGGCCAGGGACTAATGAAAGTATTTAGAATATTGGGCAGACTAGATGGGCCGAATGGTTCTTATCTGCCGTCACATTCTATGTGTCTATGTTACTATGAGTGTGCTTTTAGTTATTAGTGACTTTTACTGCAGTTTGTGAGAGTTTTAGCTGAAAGTTTGTATCTCTCTCACACTCACATACTGAACATTAACGTTTATATGATGTATAATTATTGCCTAATTAATAATAATGTAAGCAAGATGGCCAAGTCGTGGCACTCACCTCAGTTCCGATAAACGTGGGACGGATGTACAGACTGGCCGATGTGGAGTAAGGTACCCACTCTTTATCCACCTCAACTAATTTCAGGATACACTGCAAAAGTTCCTTCTTATCGAATTCCTAGAAAGAAAAAACGAACAGAAACAAAGTGTGACTTAAACCACCTATTAAAATTATTAATTCACAAATTATTTTATTACCGTAATTCAAAATCATTCACTACAACTGCAATCTTACGGACTTACTAATGATTAATTATCACCTGCAATCTTACGGACTTACTAATTAATTATCACCTGCAATCTTACGGACTCACCAGTGATGAACTAATTACCAATTATTGAGCAAGTAAAACGCTCTATTACCATCGATGGCTTAACATTACACTTGTGCAATAATGTGTAGCCCATGGTTTTGTCTGAATCAAACTCCTTTTAATCCACACACGGATGAACTGATCGTCCAGGATTCACCCGTGGAACCTTCTTCAATGAGTAATGAAGCTCACGTGTGCGTTTTACTGGATAGCGAATAGTGCTTAATACATGCCTGCCTTCTTAGTGGCTCACTAGCGATTAATTCATTGTCCCATCTCCCTCATGATTGGTGTACTATTTAGTGGCAGAAGACCATCTAATGAAGAAATTAGTTTAATGCAATAAGTTGTTTAATGTTCCACTCCAAGATATTGATTTATTCACTTACAGAAACCTAGAATGAGAAGGACAAACCACTGCACCGCGCTAAGCCGCTTGTTAGCCATACACCCCACCAAACATGTTAATATACGAACGAATGCAAAGGTATCAGAAAAAAAAAAATCAGTGGAGCCCCAAAATGGCCAATAAAAGTTACAAACAAAAAACAAGTGAGTGGTATAATTACTCTTACATTAAGAAACATATAAAAACTTTCACCAACCACTCTAAAAAAATAAATAAAAATGAAATATACACACTAAGAAACAACAAAGCGAAGTGGGATTGTTATAAAATAAGTCATGGGCAAATAGTGAAAACCCCAGAACATACCAATATGTGTTAAACAGATACGCTTTTCAATACACAAGTATGATACTCCAACGTAGCAATCTGCAAACTCTAATGAGCGAGCGTGAGATATAAAAAAGCATTCGTAGTTTAAAATGCTACAAATTTCAGAAGGGTCTACAATAACACAAATGCACTTACAAATGCAAAACGGTGATGAACTAAACAGCAATAAAAGAGCATTGTGTCCGCTCAGACAGGAACTCGTGCAGGTCCGTAACAGGTCTATAATGAAGAGAAAATGCAGCTTCCACCCAGAACGATCCCAGCGAGCCACAAGATGAAGAAAAACGTATTACCTAGACTGGGATCGTTAACGGCAGACGCTATTTTCTCCATTCAATAGAGATGGGATCCAAACTTGTTAGCTGGGGTATTCGGTTTCTGTCTGTGCCGAATGGGTCACAGTGGCCTTTTACAGCTGTTTAGTTATTCAGAGATTTAGGTTTGTAAGTGCAATTCCCTTCTGAAGTTTGTAACATTTTACACTACAATTATGATTATTTTTTTCAAGCTAATTAACATTTCAGGATTAAGAATCATAATTAAATCCTGAAGTCCAAGCCTCACTAATAGTTATACAGCTCACTCTCACACTCGGTGTAACTCACTAATAGTTATATAGCTCACTCTCACACTCTGTGTAACTCACTAATAGTTATACAGCTCACTCTCACACTCTGTGTAACTCACTAATAGTTATACAGCTCTCTCACACACTCTGTAACTCACTAATAGTTATACAGCTCACTCTCACACTCTGTGTAACTCACTAATAGTTATACAGCTCACTCTCACACTCTGTGTAACTCACTAATAGTTATACAGCTCTCTCACACACTCTGTAACTCACTAATAGTTATACAGCTCACTCTCACACTCTGTGTAACTCACTAATAGTTATACAGCTCTCTCTCTCACACTCGGTGTAACTCACTAATAGTTATACAGCTCTCTCTCTCACACTCTGTGTAACTCACTAATAGTTATACAGCTCTCTCTCTCACACACTGTGTAACTCACTAATAGTTATACAGTTCTCTCTCACGCTCTGTGTAACTCACTAATAGTTATACAGCTCTCTCTCACACACTCTGTGTAACATCATTAATAGTTATACAGCTCTCTCTCTCACACTCTGTGTAACTCACTAATAGTTATACAGTTCTCTCTCACACTCTGTGTAACTCACTAATAGTTATACAGCTCACTCTCACACACTGTGTAACTCACTAATAGTTATACAGCTCTCTCTCTCACACTCTGTGTAACTCACTAATAGTTATACAGCTCTCTCTCTCACACTCTGTGTAACTCACTAATAGTTATACAGCTCTCTCTCTCACACTCTGTGTAACTCACTAATAGTTATACAGCTCACTCTCACACTCTGTGTAACTCACTAATAGTTATACAGCTCACTCTCACACACTCTGTGTAACTCACTAATAGTTATACAGCTCTCTCACACTCTGTGTAACTCACTAATAGTTATACAGCTCTCTCTCACACTATGTGTAACTCACTAATAGTTATACAGCTCTCTCTCACACTCTGTGTAACTCACTAATAGTTATACAGCTCTCTCTCACACTCTGTGTAACTCACTTATAGTTATACAGCTCACTCACACACTCTGTGTAACTCACTAATAGCTATACAGCTCTCTCTCTCACACTCTGTGTAACTCACTAATAGTTATACAGCTCTCTCTCTCACACTCTGTGTAACTCACTAATAGTTATACAGCTCACTCTCACACACTGTGTAACTCACTAATAGTTATACAGCTCTCTCACACTCTGTGTAACTCACTAATAGTTATACAGCTCACTCTCACACACTGTGTAACTCACTAATAGTTATACAGCTCTCTCACACTCTGTGTAACTCACTAATAGTTATACAGCTCTCTCTCTCACACTCTGTGTAACTCACTAATAGTTATACAGCTCTCTCTCTCACACTCTGTGTAACTCACTAATAGTTATACAGCTCTCTCTCACACACTCTGTGTAACTCACTAATAGTTATACAGCTCTCTCTCTCACACTCTGTGTAACTCACTAATAGTTATACAGCTCTCTCTCTCACACTCGGTGTAACTCACTAGTTATACAGCTCTCTCTCTCACACTCTGTGTAACTCACTAATAGTTATACAGCTCTCTCTCACACTCTGTGTAACTCACTAATAGTTATACAGCTCTCTCTCACACACTCTGTGTAACTCACTAATAGTTATACAGCTCTCTCTCTCACACTCTGTGTAACTCACTAATAGTTATACAGCTCACTCTCACACACTCTGTGTAACTCACTAATAGTTATACAGCTCTCTCTCTCTCACACTCGGTGTAACTCACTAATAGTTATACAGCTCTCTCTCACACGCTCTGTGTAACTCACTAATAGTTATACAGCTCTCTCTCACACGCTCTGTGTAACTCACTAATAGTTATACAGCTCTCTCTCTCACACTCGGTGTAACTCACTAATAGCTATACAGCTCTCTCTCACACACTCTGTGTAACTCACTAATAGTTATATAGCTCTCTCTCTCACACTCTGTGTAACTCACTAATAGTTATACAGCTCTCTCTCTCTCACACTCTGTGTAGCTCACTAATAGTTATACAGCTCTCTCACACTTGGTGTAACTCACTAATAGTTATACAGCTCACTCTCACACACTGTGTAACTCACTAATAGTTATACAGCTCTCTCTCACACACTGTGTAACTCACTAATAGTTATACAGCTCTCTCTCACACACTCTGTGTAACTCACTAATAGTTATACAGCTCACTCTCTCACACTCTGTGTAACTCACTAATAGTTATACAGCTCTCTCTCTCACACTCTGTGTAACTCACTAATAGTTATACAGCTCACTCTCACACACTGTGTAACTCACTAATAGTTATACAGCTCTCTCACACTCTGTGTAACTCACTAATAGTTATACAGCTCTCACACTCTGTGTAACTCACTAATAGTTATACAGCTCTCTCTCACACACTGTGTAACTCACTAATAGTTATACAGCTCTCTCTCTCACACTTGGTGTAACTCACTAATAGTTATACAGCTCTCTCTCACACTCTGTGTAACTCACTAATAATTATACAGCTCTCTCTCACACACTCTGTGTAACTCACTAATAGTTATACAGCTCTCTCACACTCTGTGTAACTCACTAATAGTTATACAGCTCACTCTCACACTCTGTGTAACTCACTAATAGTTATACAGCTCACTCTCACACTCTGTGTAACTCACTAATAGTTATACAGCTCTCTCTCACACACTCTGTGTAACTCACTAATAGTTATACAGCTCTCTCTCACACTCTGTGTAACTCACTAATAGTTATACAGCTCACTCTCTCACACTCTGTGTAACTCACTAATAGTTATACAGCTCTCTCTCTCACACTCTGTGTAACTCACTAATAGTTATACAGCTCTCTCTCTCACACTCTGTGTAACTCACTAATAGTTATACAGCTCACTCTCACACACTGTGTAACTCACTAATAGTTATACAGCTCTCTCACACTCTGTGTAACTCACTAATAGTTATACAGCTCTCTCACACTCTGTGTAACTCACTAATAGTTATACAGCTCTCTCTCACACACTCTGTGTAACTCACTAATAGTTATACAGCTCTCTCTCACACACTCTGTGTAACTCACTAATAGTTATACAGCTCTCTCTCTCACACTCTGTGTAACTCACTAATAGTTATACAGCTCTCTCTCTCACACTCTGTGTAACTCACTAATAGTTATACAGCTCTCTCTCTCACACTCTGTGTAACTCACTAATAGTTATACAGCTCTCTCTCTCACACTCGGTGTAACTCACTAATAGTTATACAGCTCTCTCTCTCACACTCTGTGTAACTCACTAATAGTTATACAGCTCTCTCTCACACTCTGTGTAACTCACTAATAGTTATACAGCTCTCTCTCACACACTCTGTGTAACTCACTAATAGTTATACAGCTCTCTCTCTCACACTCTGTGTAACTCACTAATAGTTATACAGCTCACTCTCACACACTCTGTGTAACTCACTAATAGTTATACAGCTCTCTCTCACACGCTCTGTGTAACTCACTAATAGTTATACAGCTCTCTCTCACACTCTGTGTAACTCACTAATAGTTATACAGCTCTCTCTCACACACTGTGTAACTCACTAATAGTTATACAGCTCTCTCTCTCACACTCTGTGTAACTCACTAATAGTTATACAGCTCTCTCTCACACTCTGTGTAACTCACTAATAGTTATACAGCTCACTCTCTCACACTCTGTGTAACTCACTAATAGTTATACAGCTCTCTCTCACACTCTGTGTAACTCACTAATAGTTATACAGCTCTCTCTCTCACACTCTGTGTAACTCACTAATAGTTATACAGCTCTCTCTCACACTCTGTGTAACTCACTTATAGTTATACAGCTCACTCACACACTCTGTGTAACTCACTAATAGTTATACAGCTCTCTCTCTCACACTCTGTGTAACTCACTAATAGTTATACAGCTCTCTCTCTCACACACTGTGTAACTCACTAATAGTTATACAGGTCTCTCACACTCTGTGTAACTCACTTATAGTTATACAGCTCACTCACACACTCTGTGTAACTCACTAATAGTTATACAGCTCTCTCTCACACTCTGTGTAACTCACTAATAGTTATACAGCTCTCTCTCTGACACTTTGTGTAACTCACTAATAGTTATACAGCTCTCTCTCACACTCTGTGTAACTCACTAATAGTTATACAGCTCTCTCTCACACTCTGTGTAACTCACTAATAGTTATACAGCTCTCTCTCTCACACACTCTGTGTAACTCACTAATAGTTATACAGCTCTCTCTCTCACACTCTGTGTAACTCACTAATAGTTATACAGCTCTCTCTCTCACACTCTGTGTAACTCACTAATAGTTATACAGCTCTCTCTCTCACACTCTGTGTAACTCACTAATAGTTATACAGCTCTCTCACACTCTGTGTAACTCACTAATAGTTATACAGCTCTCTCTCTCACACTCTGTGTAACTCACTAATAGTTATACAGCTCACTCTCACACTCTGTGTAACTCACTAATAGTTATACAGCTCTCTCTCACACTCTGTGTAACTCACTAATAGTTATACAGCTCACTCTCACACTCTGTGTAACTCACTAATAGTTATACAGCTCTCACTCTCACACTCTGTGTAACTCACTAATAGTTATACAGCTCTCTCTCTCACACTCTGTGTAACTCACTAATAGTTATACAGCTCTCTCTCACACTCTGTGTAACTCACTAATAGTTATACAGCTCACTCTCTCACACTCTGTGTAACTCACTAATAGTTATACAGCTCTCTCTCACACTCTGTGTAACTCACTAATAGTTATACAGCTCTCTCTCTCACACTCTGTGTAACTCACTAATAGTTATACAGCTCTCTCTCACACTCTGTGTAACTCACTTATAGTTATACAGCTCACTCACACACTCTGTGTAACTCACTAATAGTTATACAGCTCTCTCTCTCACACTCTGTGTAACTCACTAATAGTTATACAGCTCTCTCTCTCACACACTGTGTAACTCACTAATAGTTATACAGGTCTCTCACACTCTGTGTAACTCACTTATAGTTATACAGCTCACTCACACACTCTGTGTAACTCACTAATAGTTATACAGCTCTCTCTCACACTCTGTGTAACTCACTAATAGTTATACAGCTCTCTCTCTGACACTTTGTGTAACTCACTAATAGTTATACAGCTCTCTCTCACACTCTGTGTAACTCACTAATAGTTATACAGCTCTCTCTCACACTCTGTGTAACTCACTAATAGTTATACAGCTCTCTCTCTCACACACTCTGTGTAACTCACTAATAGTTATACAGCTCTCTCTCTCACACTCTGTGTAACTCACTAATAGTTATACAGCTCTCTCTCTCACACTCTGTGTAACTCACTAATAGTTATACAGCTCTCTCTCTCACACTCTGTGTAACTCACTAATAGTTATACAGCTCTCTCACACTCTGTGTAACTCACTAATAGTTATACAGCTCTCTCTCTCACACTCTGTGTAACTCACTAATAGTTATACAGCTCACTCTCACACTCTGTGTAACTCACTAATAGTTATACAGCTCTCTCTCACACTCTGTGTAACTCACTAATAGTTATACAGCTCACTCTCACACTCTGTGTAACTCACTAATAGTTATACAGCTCACTCTCACACTCTGTGTAACTCACTAATAGTTATACAGCTCTCACTCTCACACTCTGTGTAACTCACTAATAGTTATACAGCTCTCTCTCTCACACTCTGTGTAACTCACTAATAGTTATACAGCTCTCTCACACTCTGTGTAACTCACTAATAGTTATACAGCTCTCTCACACACTGTGTAACTCACTAATAGTTATACAGCTCTATCACACTATGTGTAACTCACTAATAGTTATACAGCTCTCCCTCACACACTCTGTGTAACTCACTAATAGTTATACAGCTCTCTCTCTCACACTCTGTGTAACTCACTAATAGTTATACAGCTCTCTCTCTCTCACACACTGTGTAACTCACTAATAGTTATACAGCTCTCTCTCACACTCTGTGTAACTCACTAATAGTTATATAGCTCTCTCTCTCACACTCTGTGTAACTCACTAATAGTTATACAGCTCACTCTCACACACTGTGTAACTCACTAATAGTTATACAGCTCTCTCTCTCACACTCTGTGTAACTCACTAATAGCTATACAGCTCTCTCTCACACACTGTGTAACTCACTAATAGTTATACAGCTCTCTCTCACACTCTGTGTAACTCACTAATAGTTATACAGCTCTCTCTCACACTCTGTGTAACTCACTAATAGTTATACAGCTCTCTCTCTCTCACACTCTGTGTAACTCACTAATAGTTATACAGCTCTCTCACACTCTGTGTAACTCACTAATAGTTATACAGCTCTCTCTCACACTCTGTGTAACTCACTAATAGTTATATAGCTCTCTCTCTCACACTCTGTGTAACTCACTAATAGTTATACAGCTCACTCTCACACACTGTGTAACTCACTAATAGTTATACAGCTCTCTCTCTCACACTCTGTGTAACTCACTAATAGTTATACAGCTCTCTCTCACACTCTGTGTAACTCACTAATAGTTATACAGCTCTCTCACGCTCTGTGTAGCTCACTAATAGTTATACAGCTCTCTCTCACACTCTGTGTAACTCACTAATAGTTATACAGCTCTCTCTCTCACACTCTGGGTAACTCACTAATAGTTATACAGCTCTCTCTCACACTCTGTGTAACTCACTAATAGTTACACAGCTCTCTCTCACACTCGGTGTAACTCACTAATAGTTATACAGCTCTCTCTCACACTCTGTGTAACTCACTAATAGTTATACAGCTCTCTCTCACACTCTGTGTAACTCACTAATAGTTATACAGCTCACTCTCTCACACTCTGTGTAACTCACTAATAGTTATACAGCTCTCTCTCACACTCTGTGTAACTCACTAATAGTTATACAGCTCACTCTCTCACACTCTGTGTAACTCACTAATAGTTATACAGCTCTCTCACACTCTGTGTAACTCACTAATAGTTATACAGCTCTCTCTCACACACTCTGTGTAACTCACTAATAGTTATACAGCTCTCTCTCACGCTCTGTGTAACTCACTAATAGTTATACAGCTCTCCAGTACACTGTGTAGTTGACTAAAAGCTAAGTATTTCTCTGAATGAGAGCGTGGAGTCGCTACATACTGGCAGACACATTCGCTTGGAAGATCGCAGCATTCGCTCCATGTTGAGTTTTGGTCGAAATAATCGAACTTCTCCATCTTCTCCACGATACGCCTTTAAGCCTTCAAACAACTGCATGAAGAAACAGACAAATAAGAGTAATCTGGGGTTTGGTTAATTGTAACGTTCAATAAGGACATAAACCAAAGTTACAGGACCAGGTAGTGCCAGATAAGCCAATAATACAAATAAAAACTATATGTAAAAAAAAAAAAAAAAAAAAGACATAAAAATAGGCAAAAAGTAAAAATAAACTGGTAAAGACAATAACATATAACTAGAATAATTTACAATAAAAACAAATAAAAGGAATATATACTTAAACCAGAGTCCGTTTAATGGAGGTTCTTTTCCTCAGAAGGTAGACGTGGACGGGACTTACTATAGTTGCGTCTTTTTTGTCTGATAGCTTTGTATATAACATTTTCAGTAAAGTATTGGATTTTAGTAGCTATTGCAGTGTGCACCCTAATTTTTGTATGGATTTGGACACAAATGAGCATAAACAGGGATATCCTTGATAAATAGCATGTTAGAAACTTCAACAAAATAGAAGTGACATAAATGCTGAGATCAGAAAATGATAATATGGAGGGGCCATCATGCTAGCTAAGTACGTACAGGTACAATGTATGGGGGCCATCATGCTAGCTAAATAAATACAGGTACATTGTATGGGGGCCATCATGCTAGCTAAGTAAATACAGGTACAATGTATGGGGGCCATCGTGCTAGCTAAGTACGTACAGGTACATTGTATGGGGGCCATCATGCTAGCTAAGTAAATACAGGTACAATGTATGGGGGCCATCATGCTAGCTAAATAAATACAGGTACATTGTATGGGGGCCATCGTGCTAGCTAAGTACGTACAAGTACAATGTATGGGGGCCATCATGCTAGCTAAGTATGTACAGGTACATTGTATGGGGGCCATCATGCTAGCTAAGTACGTACAAGTACAATGTATGGGGGCCATCATGCTAGCTAAGTACGTACAGGTACATTGTATGGGGGCCATCATGCTAGCTAAGTACGTACAGGTACAATGTATAGGGGCCATCATCCTAGCTAAGTTCGTACAGGTACAATGTATAGGGGCCATCATCCTAGCTAAGTACGTACAGGTACAATGTATAGGGGCCATCATCCTAGCTAAGTTCGTACAGGTACAATGTATAGGGGCCATCATCCTAGCTAAGTACGTACAGGTACAATGTATAGGGGCCATCATGCTAGCTAAGTACGTACAGGTACAATGTATGGTGGCCATCATCCTAGCTAAGTACGTACAGGTACAATGTATGGTGGCCATCATCCTAGCTAAGTACGTACATGTACAATGTATAGGGGCCATCATCCTAGCCAAGTACGTACAGGTACAATGTATAGGGGCCATCATCCTAGCTAAGTACGTACAGGTACAATGTATAGGGGCCATCATCCTAGCTAAGTACGTACAGGTACAATGTATGGTGGCCATCATCCTAGCTAAGTACGTACAGGTACAATGTGAAGGGGCCATCATCCTAGCTAAGTTCGTACAGGTACAATGTATAGGGGCCATCATCCTAGCTAAGTACGTACAGGTACAATGTATGGTGGCCATCATCCTAGCTAAGTACGTACAGGTACAATGTATAGGGGCCATCATCCTAGCTAAGTTCGTACAGGTACAATGTATAGGGGCCATCATCCTAGCTAAGTACGTACAGGTACAATGTATAGGGGCCATCATCCTAGCTAAGTACGTACAGGTACAATGTATGGTGGCCATCATCCTAGCTAAGTACGTACAGGTACAATGTGAAGGGGCCATCATCCTAGCTAAGTACGTACAGGTACAATGTGAAGGGGCCATCATCCTAGCTAAGTACGTACAGGTACAATGTGAAGGGGCCATCATCCTAGCTAAGTATGTACAGGTACAATGTATGGTGGCCATCATCCTAGCTAAGTACGTACAGGTACAATGTGAAGGGGCCATCATGCTAGCTTAGTATGTACAGGTACAATGTTTATGAAACATTTTCAATGATGCTCAGCCATAAACACGTGTGACGTGGGGACCAGGATGTCCTTGGATTAGGTACTGTATTTCTCATGTTTGGTTGAGTTTGGTAAATTAATTCCTTGTGGTACATCTCTAGAATGACGGCTTCTCTGACTCACCTCCACACCGTAGTGAAAGACAGCAGATGCCGGGTGCAGAGAGAAGTTCTGGAAAGGTTTAATCACCGGTTTCTCCCAACCCTTCTCCTTCGACCATTCGATGGTCAGCATGTGGTCTGTGAATACCGTACCAAACACAAGATTGTCAGGATCTGGCTTCTCACCCGAAGAGCTGGAACGGTGGATTATTAACTCAGACGCCTAAAAATAAAACATAAAATTTATCTAATTAGAAAGAATTCTGCAGCAGCAAGAATGCAAGTAGGATAATTACTAGTGACCGTTAAATCTTAGTACTGCATGTCACCAATAAAAGACTGGGTCACTGCATGTCATCAACAGGAGACTGGGTCACTGCATGTCACCAATAAAAGACTGGGTCACTGCATGTCATCAACAGGAGACTGGGTCACTGCATGTCATCAACAGGAGACTGGGTCACTGCATGTCATCAACAGGAGACTGGGTCACTGCATGTCACCAACAGGAGACTGGGTCACTGCATGTAACCAATAAAAGACTGGGTCAATGCATGTCACGAACAGGGCACTAGGTCACTGCATGTCACCAACAGGAGACTGGGTCACTGCATGTCACCAACAGGAGACTGGGTCACTGCATGTCACCAACAGGAAACTGGGTTACTGCATGTCACCAACAGGAGACTGGGTCACTGCATGTCACCAATAAAAGACTGGGCCAATGCATGTCACGAACAGGGCACTAGGTCACTGCATGTCACCAACAGGAGACTGGATCACTGCATGTCACCAAGAGGATACGAAATAAGAGGTCCAGTTACTGTTAAGACAGAGAGAGGACACTGGGAGCATAGATGGTCTCAGCTTATTTTAGCGCAGTGGGAGTTGCACCATGAAACATCTCTCTTATTTTAGCTCTATTTGTTTGTGTTTTATCTCGGTTTATCGCTGTCTTTGGATAGAGGATATGAAGCTTCTTATAAACTGTCCCATAGGATGGAATGTGTTTGGTCCAAGCCAAGTTTATATTAATTTCAGAGGACTAGCATTAAATGAGAACGGTCACCTCAAAACTATTTTTAATAGTTGACAGGAAGTAGAATTTTTTCAAATGAAGAATATCTAAACAATGAGAAAAACTCATGCCTACATGTAGTATATAACAAGATCCTTCAGCCATATACATACACCTTGTGTCAGACAGTGTTTGAAAACCCAGTTAGTCTCTATGGTCTTCCCTGCTTCGCTTCCTGCACAGAAACAGGGAAAACCATAGAGACTAACTGTCACAAGGTGTATGTATATGGCTGAAGGATCCTGTCATAGAATAAAGGTAGGGATGAGTTTTCTATTTGTTTTTTTTTACATATACCGCATTTAAAAAAAAAAAAAAAAAATCCTTTCAATAGTTGAAAAAAGGATTATTATATTCACAAATATGTTTGTAATTGTATTAAAGAACACCGGCAGCCTGGGGCTTGTTCTATTTGCTAATAATAATTGGGTGTTGCACCAGGGCCTGCCAGGTAAAACATTAAAAACTCCACAATAAAGCGTTACGCTACGGCAGAAAAAAACGCCAACTCAATAGATTTCATATATTCTTAAGTAACTTTGCCTTCAGCTCATGCCCCAGGTGAGTTTAAATAAACTGGAAACGTTTTTTATGGAGCCAGACAATATGTGCGTAGATCGTTATTAAGGCAGCGTGTGGAATGCTGGGAATTCAAAGTGGATTTTAAATTTAAGGACAAAGTAGCTGAACTGGAAAGGTTCTCTCAGTCAGATGAGCTACTTTGATGTTATATTTGAAGTTCACCTGAATTTACAACAATTCTCACTTTAGAAAGTCTCACTTAGCAGTGAGGTTTTTCCATAATCCTTTATTAAAGATGTCCTGTTACCCCATAAACCTTGTCCCTGCCTATATCACGCTTTCATGATGGTTGTTTGTGCCTTTCCCCCTCCAACTTTGTTGCCCCAGCAGGGAGTTGTCCGATTGTTCCAGGGACACTTCCAGACCTATTCCAACTGGCTGTCCTGTCACTCATTTAAATCTCCCTTCTGGTACTCAGCTTTATTATTGTCTGCCTCAACCCTTGTTTATACCACACTACTGCATTTACACAAAAAATAGGCTTTGTAGTGTAATTGGTTACCATCCCAAGTCCATACTGATATTGGTTGGCTTGGGATATGTAGTGTAATTGGTTACTATCCCAAATACATACCGCTATTGGTTGGTTTGGGATATGTAGTGTAATTGGTTACTATCCCAAGTCCATACTGCTATTGGTTGGCTTGGGATACGTAGTGTGATTGGTTACTATCCCAAGTCCATGCTGATATTGGTTGGTTTGGGATATGCAGTGTAATTGGTTACTATCCCAAGTCCATACTGCTATTGGTTGGCTTGGGATACATAGTGTGATTGGTTACTATCCCGAGTCCATACTGCTATTGGTTGGCTTGGGATATGTAGTGTAATCGGTTACTATCCCAAGTCCATACTACTATTGGTTGGCTTGGGATATGCAGTGTAATTGGTTACTATCCCAAGTCCATACTGCTATTGGCTGGCTTGGGATATGTAGTGTAATTGGTTACTATCCCAAGTCCATACTGCTATTGGTTGGCTTGGGCTCACGGCACTGTTTGGATGGGGGTAGTGGTGAAACACCTGTGGGGAACTTTGTGTATCACTGTAACCCTATTGTATGTAACCCTATTGTCTGTTTGGGGGTATAAATAGATACGATCAGTGCACTGCTAGAGAAAGGGCTTCCAGAGCTATAATCACAGTCTCCTGGTCCAGGGTGGAAAAGGCCCTTAGCGATCTCAGTTAACTTCAGCGACTGGGTCTGCAGCGCTCCAGGGTCCCTATTGCATGGAACTGACATACATACATGTAACGGCTACCCAGTGTCAGGGCACCTGAGGTCTCTACCTTTGAGAAGGGTAGAGACTTAGTTGTTTATCCGTCTAGACACGCCATATCTCCCGTTCCTCGCGGTCCATCCAGTCATTCTAACGCTGGCCGCAAGGGATCCGCTTCCTTTTCTAACATGACGCCCGATACGTGACGTCTTGACGCTATCCCGAGCGACCTGCCACTCTATTGGCTTTATCCAATCAGCACCCAGCTGAGGCGTGTCTACTCTCCGGACTCAGGGTATTTAAGCTTGCTTCTCTCGTCAGCTCATTGCCCTGTCGTGGTTCTAGCTTGTCTAGTCACTCAGTGCTCTTGTATTCTAGTATTCTCTTTGGTTTTGACCCGGCTTGTTGTACTATTCTGCTTATCTCTGTTATCCCTCTGACCCGGCTTGTCTCTCGCTTACCTGTCTTCTCGTTCCCTCGACCTCGGCTTGTCTCTGACTATTCTCTGTTATTCTATGTACGTTAGTCCGGCCATTCTAAGGCCCGGTATACGTACCTTTCTACTGTTTGTACTCTGCGTGTTGGATCCCTGTCCCGATCCTGACATTACGACAGGGCCAATGGATCCTGCAGGTACAAACAGTCAGCTTGGTTCTTCCGACCCCAGGTTTGATGCCATGGAACACAGGATGGATCAGATGGCCCTAGCACTACAGGCGCTATTGTCTCGTGCTAGTAACCCACCAGAGGAGACACGTACTCCTTCGATCTCTCCTGTAAGTTCAGGTCTAGAAGTAGCTACTGTTGGTGCTTCTTCTCGTATTACTCCACCAGTACGTTATGGCGGTTCTCCTGAGAAGTGTCGTGGCTTTTTGAACCAGATCAGCATCCATTTCGAATTACAACCCCGCTCCTATCCTACAGATAGAGCGAAGGTTGGATTTATTGTTACGTTACTCATTGAGAAGGCTCTACGATGGGCTAATCCTTTATGGGAGAATGATAACCCGTTAGTCTATAACTATAATGCCTTTGTAGCTGCTTTTAAAAGAACTTTTGACCCCCCTGGTAGGAAGGTCAATGCAGCTAGATTACTGTTGCGCCTTAGACAGGAAAATCGAACACTTGTGGATTATGCACTAGAGTTCAGATCCTTGGCGGCAGAGGTTAAGTGGAACGAACAGGCTTATATAGATGTATTTTTAAATGGGTTATCAGATGTAATCCTTGACGAAGTCGCTACTAGAGAGCTCCCTGAGAATTTGGAGGATTTAATTTCTTTTATCTCTCGCATTGATGAACGCTTAAGAGAGAGGCAGAACACTCGAGATAGAACTCGTAGACCCTCCTTTAAACTAGCTCCTGCATTTCGAAATTCTGAGATCGAAACCTCACGTTTCCCTGAGCCTATGCAGATAGGGAATACTCACCTCACGGAGGAGGAGAGACAGTACAGGAGAAGGGAGGGTTTATGTATGTACTGTGGTGACAGAGGTCATCTACGCCTAAATTGTCCCAATCGTTCGGGAAACGCTCGCACCTAAGTTTCTCTAGAGGACAGGCCTTGGGTGTATCTATTTTGTCCTCTGTTCACAATTATAAAGATCACAGGCTTCTGCTACCCGTTTCTTTGACTTGGGAGAAGGGAGTAGTAAAAACCATGGCTTTGATTGATTCTGGAGCTGCTGAGAGCTTTATCGATCAGGTTTTTGTTAACAAGCATACTATCCCATCCCAGTTAAGGGAGACACCTCTGGCCGTTGAGGCCATAGATGGTAGACCGTTACTTGAGCCTGTTATTTTCCGTGAGACCATACCTATTAATTTAACTGTTGGTATCTTGCATGAGGAAGACCTATCCCTGTTGATCATTTCCTCTCCTTCTATTCCCATAGTCCTGGGGTACTCCTGGTTGAAGAGACATAATCCTATCATTAATTGGGAGTTAGGGGAGATAATCTCATGGGGTCAGAATTGTCAAGAAAAATGTTTACGGAAGGTCTCGCCCCTTTGCCTGGCGAACACATCGGCTAACTCCTCTAATCCTACAGAAACTCAAATACCGCCTCAGTACCTGGATTTAAAGGCAGTATTTGATAAAAGGAGAGCCGATACCTTACCTCCACACAGATCCTTTGATTGCAAGATTAACCTACTCCCTGGTACCATGCCTCCCAGGGGTCATGTATACCCGTTATCTACTAAAGAGAATTCTGTTCTAGAGGAGTATATTCACGAGAATTTAGACAAGGGGTTCATTAGGAGGTCCTCCTCCCCTGCCGGGGCTGGATTTTTTTTTGTTAAAAAGAAGGATGGTTCACTTAGGCCTTGTATTGATTATCGAGGTTTGAACAAGATAACCATTAGGAATGCTTATCCCATTCCTTTGATTACCGAACTCTTTGATCGTTTAAAGGGTTCTACTATTTTCACCAAGTTAGATCTCAGAGGGGCATATAACTTGGTGAGAGTCCAGCAGGGACACGAGTGGATGACGGCGTTCAATACTCGTTACGGTCACTATGAATATACAGTTATGCCTTTTGGGTTATGTAATGCACCGGCTGTATTCCAGGATCTGATAAATGAGGTTCTTAGGGAATTTCAGCAGGAGTGTGTTATTGTATACCTGGACGATATACTCATACATTCTAGAGAGATTGAGACTCACCACGAACAGGTCAGAAGGGTTTTGCACAAACTTCTTCAACATGGTCTGTACTGCAAATTGGAGAAATGTAGTTTCGATCAATCCCAAGTAAATTTCCTCGGTTATGTGATCTCTGGGGAGGGATTTAAGATGGACCCGGATAAACTCCAGTCCATTCTGGATTGGCCTCTACCCAAGGGTCTCAAGGCCGTTCAGAGATTTATTGGGTTCTCCAATTACTATAGGCGCTTTATTAAGGGTTATTCTTCTATTATTGCGCCCATCACCAATATGACCAAACAGGGGGTTGATACTAAGAATTGGTCCACGGAAGCTCTCCTTGCTTTCAAAACTCTCAAGGAGCTTTTTGCTTCCGCCCCAATTTTAGTTCACCCTAATACCACTCTTCCTTTCCTACTTGAGGTAGACGCCTCGGAGACTGGCGTAGGTGCTATCCTATCCCAAAGGCTAGGTGTGGATAAACCATTACATCCATGTGGATTTTTTTCTAAAAAATTGTCTGGTGCTGAGAGCAGATATGACATTGGTGACAGAGAACTACTAGCTGTTATCAAGGCTTTAAAAGAATGGAGACATTTATTGGAAGGGACATTACATCCTGTTACTATTTTAACGGATCACAAGAACTTGTCCTATATTGGAGAGGCCAAGCGATTGTCTACCAGGCAAGCTCGTTGGTCGTTATTCCTCACCCATTTCAACTACGTTCTTACTTATAGGCCTGGTTCAAAGAATTCTAAAGCCGATGCTCTATCTCGCCAATATGAACCTTTGGCTTCTTCCGAACCGGTTCTGTCCTCTATAGTACCCCAATGCAATATTATTGCTAACACAAGTCTCAAAATCCATTCTCCGTTGCTTGCCCAGATCTTGAACTTACAGCATCTGGCACCTGGACAGACTCCTGAGGGAAGAAAATTTGTTCCTCCTGAACGTCCAACTGGAGCTCTTACAGTGTTTCCACGAAAGCAAGGTGGCTGGTCATCCTGGCATTCGCAAGACTTATTCCCTGATCTCCAAGGATTTCTGGTGGCCTTCCTTACGAAAGGATATTAAGGAGTTCGTCGGAGCTTGCGAGACTTGTACCAGGACTAAACAGCCTCACGCATCTCCTTGTGGTTTGTTGCTCCCCTTGGACATTCCTGAAAAACCATGGTCCTGTTTGGCCATGGACTTTATTGTGGATTTACCTGCTTCCAAGAGACAGACTGTTATTCTCACGGTGGTGGATAGGTTCACTAAGATGGCTCATTTTGTGCCGTTGCCTAAACTCCCCACGTCTCCTGAATTGGCGGAGATTTTTGCGAGAGAAGTTTTTCGCTTACATGGGATACCTTCTGAAATCGTTTCTGATAGAGGTTCTCAATTTGTCTCACGATTCTGGAGATCCTTCTGTTCTCAATTAGGTATCAAATTGAACTTTTCCTCTGCATATCACCCTCAGTCTAACGGAGCCGCTGAGCGTACTAATCAAAAGATCGAACAATATCTGCGCTGCTTTGTTTCCGAACACCAGGATGATTGGGTCGGTTTGATTCCTTGGGCAGAGTTCGCACACAATAATCTCGTGTGTGATTCTACTCGTTCCAGCCCCTTCTTCATGAACTATGGCTTTCATCCCTCCATTTTTCCTTCGGTCTCTTCTTCCCAAGGAGTACCGTCGGTTGATGATCATGTCGCCAATCTGAAGAAGTTGTGGGATCAGACTCGTCAAATTCTTCTGCATAATTCTATGTTGTTCAAAAAACACGCTGATAAACACAGAAGGGCGGCTCCAGTTTTTGTTCCTGGGGACAGAGTATGGCTGAGTACTAAGAACATTCGTTTAAAAGTTCCCTCTATGAAATTTGCGCCTCGGTACATAGGTCCTTACAGAGTTTTGTCTCGTATCAACCCGGTTGCGTATCGCCTAGCTCTGCCGTCGGCCTTACGCATTCCCAACTCCTTTCATGTGTCTTTGCTGAAACCACTGATTTGCAACAGATTCTCCTCTACGGTTTCCTCACCTCGTTCGGTTCAGGTGGACGGTCAGGAGGAGTACGAGGTCAACTCCATTATCAATTCCCGATTTTCCCGGGGAAGATTACAGTATCTGGTCAACTGGAAGGGATATGGTCCAGAGGAGAGGAGCTGGGTACCTCAGGAGGACGTCCATGCTCCTCGTCTCCGCAGGGCATTTCACTCCCGCTTCCCATCTCGTCCCGGTTCCTTCCGCCCGGTGGGCGTATCTGAGAGGGGGGGTACTGTCAGGGCACCTGAGGTCTCTACCTTTGAGAAGGGTAGAGACTTAGTTGTTTATCCGTCTAGACACGCCATATCTCCCGTTCCTCGCGGTCCATCCAGTCATTCTAACGCTGGCCGCAAGGGATCCGCTTCCTTTTCTAACATGACGCCCGATACGTGACGTCTTGACGCTATCCCGAGCGACCTGCCACTCTATTGGCTTTATCCAATCAGCACCCAGCTGAGGCGTGTCTACTCTCCGGACTCAGGGTATTTAAGCTTGCTTCTCTCGTCAGCTCATTGCCCTGTCGTGGTTCTAGCTTGTCTAGTCACTCAGTGCTCTTGTATTCTAGTATTCTCTTTGGTTTTGACCCGGCTTGTTGTACTATTCTGCTTATCTCTGTTATCCCTCTGACCCGGCTTGTCTCTCGCTTACCTGTCTTCTCGTTCCCTCGACCTCGGCTTGTCTCTGACTATTCTCTGTTATTCTATGTACGTTAGTCCGGCCATTCTAAGGCCCGGTATACGTACCTTTCTACTGTTTGTACTCTGCGTGTTGGATCCCTGTCCCGATCCTGACACCCAGGTAGAGAGAGGGTATCTGCCGTTGAAGACGTCCTTTTTCCCTGCAAGCTGCTGTGGAGAAGTAAGCTGGTACAATCCCATCCACGATATCCAGTCAGGTTCAGCTGTAACAGGAGCAGAATAACATCCCCAAATAATCCCCTTCCAAGAACGACACGAGGCTACGTTTTGAAGGGTCAAGATGAACTGAGGACTGGGACACCCAGCCTGCTTTTTATTACAAAAAGGTACACACAGGACACTCCCAGGGGGAGGATGAAATTAACCAATCACATACATGGTACCACCCCCACGTCTCCTCCCCTCAGATAAACACATAACATAATTATAGCATACAGTAAAAATACAGTTTTTACACATACACTGTAACTTTAAAACTATACATTCAATCTCCATAACAATACAAATTACATATTTGGAATCAGCATACTTCAAACATAAACACTTCCAAAAATCAGCCAAATCCCTCCAGTGGATCAAAAGTTAGCTGGAGGTCCCTTTATGACCGACCGCAAGCACATTTTCCTGCCCAAAACAGTTCCATAGATTTGGGCTGTGCGGCCGGTCAATTTCATGCAGAAAAACGACTAAGTCCCATTTCGAACGGGACTTAGTCTCTGGAGCTGAAAAACGAAGTGTAGGAGAAGGTAAGGGTCAGCGGTGTTCGGTAAAATGTGTAGCCGATTTCAGTTCCACAGAATCTTTAGCATACACCGCTGACCGCATTCGAATGACTAAAAACCCAGCGCTCGGCAATTAACCTGCAGTAACCTCACAGCCTGGGAGGTAAATTGCCTGCACACTTTAGCTTCTGGGTGGTCCGCCTGTGTGGTACTTGGTTCAGTAAGCCCTATTTACTGAACCAAGTGGGAGAGAGCCAGGGGCAAGTTATTTTACAGGTCTGGGGACATAGTCTTAAAGGGGTATTGTTCAGCAAAGTCACAATATGTCCCCAGACGGTTCTTAAAGGGCCATACACACCCAATAAAAGTTAATAAGTTTTCAGGGGCACAATCTTCCAGGGGCCATAGACATGAGGAAGGAGGCTGGCAAACAGGCTTCTCCACAATCCAGGGAAGCAGGGCAATTTTCCATTTAAAGGGCCAGTTACAAATAGCGATTTGTAACAATACATACATGAAATATATATATATAAAATCTCCTTCTGCAAGCAGTGCAAATGGAGGACCATTTATGGTCGTCCAACACGGTTCTATACCAGTTCATACATACAGAGCCAGGCTACATGGAATAAAATTTAACAAAAACACGCATCTTGAAAGAAAACAAGAACCTGAGGTCACAAACAAGTCCGGGATTGACGGCAGAACATGCAGTAACTAATACAGATAGACAGAGGAAGCACCAAGTGGAATCTCTGGATAGATAACTCCTAGAAAAGGAAAATAAAGAATAAAATCGATAGGAGGGAGCTCATACTGGGAGTTATTCAAATAACCAGGAATTGTGAAAAATGTATACGGGAGTTAAATATTTAGGCCAGAATAGCCAAACTTGGCTTTTTTGGCCTAAAAGTTTTTCTCAGTTTGCCTACTTTGGTCGAAGATTTTTAATTTCTCTTTGGCAATTTTGGGCACTTCTCAGTTTGGTAAATACATGAATCCATTAGGAGATCACGTCCAGGTCAAAAGCCGCATGTTAGAAATTCTCTCCAAGTCAATGACTAACGTAAAATCCAGCCACGAGAACACATTGCTGGCTCTCATTGTGTATCGAGGACCAGAACGTGCCATGGCTCACTAGCCCTCTGCCGATCCATCGATGTGTTATTAACATATACCAGTCATGGGGGAAATGGAAATCCACAAAACCTCCTAAAATAATCCAGAATTATCAGAATTATTCACTAAAGTGAGACTTTAAAATTCAAAGTCAAAGTAACTAAATTGGAAAATAATGGAAAGCAGTTCTTTTTTCAGTCCAGCTCCTCTGGTGTTTCATTTGAAATCACTCTGAATTCTCACTTTAGTAAATCACTCTGTTGATATGAGAAGAGGAGAGTGTAAGATATTGTTGGTGGATCCAGTGATCCCATTATATTTTGCGGTATATAGAGCGGTATCTCAGGGCTAAGACGGGGGTGGAATGTCCAGCCATGTTACATACTATGTATTTAATGGATAGAACATTAAGTTACATTGCTAGAGCGTGGCTTTCAAAGCTGCTAAAGGAAGCGATCATTTATTTACACCATAAAATAACTAAATTAAGTTAAAGTGACTAGTGGCACTAATTTAGTGATGGAAAGGATGTGAAGGGCAGTACTTGGCGCTCTGTATCCTGTTATTGGAAAGAGAGGAAGAAAGTTACAATCGGTCAGCAAAGCGGAAGCAGCCGTGAGCCAATATCACTGAGGACAAACTGATAGGGACTGTTTGCTAAACTTTGCAGTAGGAAAAGTAACCTGTGATCCTTTAAAGGGACAAAAAACAGCACAAAGCAAATAAATTAAAACAAGCTTATTTTGCAACACCTTACAGTATATCATGGTGAAAATAATGTCTGTACAGACCGACGGAGTGCATGACTGTCTGCTTCCTGATGCCCCGACAGCCAATAAGATGTCCGTTAGGCATCCACAAATATATACCAGGAAAAAACGCCACGTATAAAGGAGTTCCAATAAAACGGGATCCAAAAATGTTACAACTTCCAGGATCAAATACATTGATAATTGATACATTGATAATGCTAAAGGATCAAATACAGCATGCAATGTTTAATGTTCAAATACCAAGGTTTTATTCTTTAAAGAGGCAATCATAAGCACCATAACCACTACAGCACCCTGCAGACAGACGCAGACAGACACAGACAAACAGAACAAACACCAGGCAGACAGGCAAACAGACAGAAACACGTACAGGCAGCAATGCCTGTTTTCCCTCTCGGTAATAGAACAAGCATTACGAATTTTCAGTTTATTTTGTCATATGCTCCATAAGCTGGAGGGATTTCTATAATAAATCGGATTTTCACTGTTGTTCACCTACAAGGAAACTGCTGTTTCCCTCTTACATTCCTCAGGACAAGAACATAACAAATACACAAAATGATCCCTAAATCCAGAGCTGTGATCCGGTCAGACCCGTAATCCCACCACATTGAGCATAAAATATCTATCAAAAGATCGATTCAATTCTGCGCAGGATTTTAAACCTGGAGAGAATGGGCCAAAGGGACACATCAAAGAAGACCCCCCACGGTTACAGTGACACCCCAAAAATTAAAGTGACACCTCAAGATTCAAGAACGTGGAAACACCATGGGGTTAAAGGAGACACCAATTAAGTAGGTTTACATTGGGTAAACATGGAGGGAGGGATAGAGAGAAGGGGATGTTGGGTAAACATGGAGGGAGAGAGAGAAGGGGATGTTGGGTAAACATGGAGGGGGAGAGGGAGAAGGGGATGTTGGGTAAACATGGAGGGGGAGAGGGAGAAGGGGATGTTGGGTAAACATGGAGGGATTTCATCTTAGACGTTGTGGGTTTAAATTTCAGCTCCTTTATTACCGTTTTTTTTATATTAACCCACTTCTTTCTTGACAAGCAGACCCTGGTCACGGCTGTACTTCAGGAGACTGATATTCCGAGAGTTATTGAAGAGTTAACTTGTCACAATGGACACTTTAACACATTAAAATGAAATAACTTTTTTTGTTTGATGTCTGTCTAACTCAATGTATCTCTCTCTCTCTCTGTATCCCTCTATCTTACTGTCTAACTCTATGTATATCTCTATCTCTCTAACTCAATGTATATCTCTCTCTTACTGTCTAACTATGTATCTCTCTGTCTGTCTAACTCAATGTATCTCTCTAACTATGTATCCCTCTCTCTTACTGTCTAACTATGTATATATATCTCTCTCTCTCTCTAACTCTATGTATCTCTCTCTAACTTTGTATCCCTTTCTCTTACTGTCTAACTCTAACTATGTATCTCTCTCTAACTATGTATCTCTCTCTAACTATGTATCTCTCTCTAACTGTCTAACTCTATGTATATCTCTCTCTCTCTAACTATATATCTCTCTCTCTATGTATCTCTCTAACTCGATGTATCTCTCTCTAACTATGTATCTCTCTCTCTAACTCTATGTATCTCTCTCTCTAACTCTATCTATCTCTCAAACTCTATGTATCCCTCTCTCTTACTGTCTAACTCTATGTATCGCTCTATTTATTCCTCTCTCTCTCTCTCTCTGTATCCCTCTCACTTACTGTCTGTCTAACTATATGTATCCCTCTCTGTCTGTCTAACTCTATTCACCTCTCTCTCTCTCTAACTCGATGTATCTCTCTCCCTCTCTCTGTAACTATGTATCCCTCTCTCTCTCACTCTGTCTCTATTTATCCCTCTCTCTATAACTCTATACATCTATCTCTACCTAACTCTATGCATCTCTTTCTCTCTGTCTGTCTATCTCTATGTATCTGTCTGTTTGACAGTATGTATCTATCTCTGTCTGCCTAACTATATTTCTCTGTCTGCCTAACTGTATATATCTGTCTGTCTGACTCTATGTAACTATCTCTGTCTGTCTAACTCTATATATCTGTCTGTCTTACTCTATGTATCCATCTCTGTCTATCATGTCTATCTGTGTCTGTCGATCTATCAGTAATTTGGCTGCACAGCTTATAGGTGCAGATTTTCTTCCTATGAGAGGACTCCATGTTTGATTTCCCATGATCGTTGCAGTTACACGTTACACGTTACTGCAGAAGATGTGACCACGGGAGTAATTTTACTGCGCAATGCAGACATGTTATGACAGATGGCAGATTCAGCCACATGTAGGGCAGAGGGAACGGATTAAACGAGAACAACAGGGGGAGGCTAAGGGGCAAGGAACACTGAGCGTTACCAGATGTGGAATCAACGTCGTCACCATCTGTATCACATAATGAAAAGACTGCAGTTACACACACACAGCTATTTACTAACATGAGAGAACACCCAGAGATATTATAAAATATGAGTTAAGTGTAAGAGATTACTGAGGCAGTGGGCGAAGATGATGAGTGCGGGCAGGGAGCGCAGACAATGGGTGCGGGCAGGGAGCGCAGACAATGGGTGCCGGCAGGGAGCGCAGACAATGGGTGCGGGCAGGGAGCGCAGACAATGGGTGCGGGCAGGGAGCGCAGACAATGGGTGTGGGCAGGGAGCGCAGACAATGGGTGTGGGCAGGGAGCGCAGACAATGGGTGCGGGCAGGGAGCGCAGACAATGGGTGCGGGCAGACTGCTGGCAGGGAGTGAAGATGATGTGTGCGGGCAGGGAGTGAAGACAATGAGTGTGGGCAGACTGCTGGCAGGGAGTGAAGATGATGGGTGTGGGCAGGGAGTGCAGACAATGGGTGCGGGCAGACTGCTGGCAGGGAGTGAAGATGATGGGTGCGGGCAGGGAGTGAAGACAATGAGTGTGGGCAGACTGCTGGCAGGGAGTGAAGATGATGGGTGTGGGCAGGGAGTGCAGACAATGGGTGCGGGAAGACTGCTGGCAGGGAGTGAAGATGATGGGTGTGGGCAGGGAGTGCAGACAATGGGTGCGGGCAGACTGCTGGCAGGGAGTGAAGATGATGGGTGCGGGCAGGGAGTGCAGACAATGGGTGCGGGAAGACTGCTGGCAGGGAGTGAAGATGATGGGTGCGGGCAGGGAGTGAAGACAATGGGTGCGGGCAGACTGCTGGCAGGGAGGCAGACTGCGGGCAGGGAGTGAAGATGATGGGTGCGGGCAGGGAGTGCAGACAATGGGTGCGGGCAGACTGCTGGCAGGGAGTGAAGATGATGGGTGCGGGTAGGGAGCGAAGATGATGGGTGCGGGCAGACAGTGGGCAGGGAGACAGACTGCGGGCAGGGAGTGAAGATGATGGGTGTGGGCAGACTGCAGACAGGGAATGAAGACGATGGGTGCGGGCAGGGAGCGAAGACGATGGGTGCAGGCAGGGAGTGAAGACAATGGGTGTAGGCAGACTGCTGGCAGGGAGTGAAGATGATGGGTGCGGGCAGGGAGTGCAGACAATGGGTGCGGGCAGACTGCTGGCAGGGAGTGAAGATGATGGATGCGGGCAGGGAGTGCAGACAATGGGTGCGGGCAGACTGCTGGCAGGGAGTGAAGATGATGGGTGCGGGCAGGGAGTGCAGACAATGGGTGCGGGCAGACTGCTGGCAGGGAGTGAAGATGATGGGTGCGGGCAGGGTGAAGACAATGGGTGTGGGCAGACTGCAGACAGAGAACGAAGACGATGGGTGCGGGTAGGGAGCGAAGACGGTGGGTGCGGGCAGGCAGTGGGCAGGGTGACAGACTGCGGGCAGGGAGTGAAAGATGATGGGCACTGGCAGGGAGATAGACTGCGGGCATCGAAAGTCTGCGGGTGTGATGTTTGTAAATGTGAATACAAATACAAAAAAACAAGTCCTGCGCTCAAACGTCCATCACTCCTGGGCGACAGCAACGACCATAGTACACATCATCCCCAATATATACACAGTAAAAACCAAAGAAAAAAAAGTTACCTGCGGTCTCTCCTAAATCCCTATGTACCGGTATATTTAAACAAACGGAGGTCATTTAGTTTCTCCAATGGCCAATTACGGTTAATGTGTTGATGTTATGGATGTCACTTTATTTGTGTATAGCCACTTTATTAATACAAATACTACAGGTCCCCATATTGCTGCTTTTTTAGACCGGGTTTCTGCAGCCACCATCTTGATCCCTAGAACATAGGGGAACCAATAGAAAGGAAGTGCATTATCCTCAGCCAACAACAACCTAACTGCCAAAACATCACAAAATGCTAACAGTCATACAGTCACACACACACACACACACACACTCAAACACAGCCCAACCACCCATACAACACAATACGCAAAATCATACACAAACACACACACACACACTCAAACACAGCCCAACCGCCCATACATCACAATCACAATACTCAAACTCATACACTCACACACAGCCCATACATCACAAAATGCTAACTCATACAGTCACACACACACTCAAACACAGCCCAACCACCCATACAACACAATACGCAAAATCATACACACACACAATCAAACATAGCCCAACCGCCCATACAACACAATACGCAAAATCATACACACACACACACACTCAAACACAGCCCAACCGCCCATACATCACAATCACAATACTCAAACTCATACACTCACACACAGCCCCTACATCACAATACCAAATTCATACACTCGCACACAGCCCATACATCACAATACCAAATTCATACACTCGCACACAGCCCATACATCACAATACCAAATTCCTACACTCACACACAGCCCATACATCACAATACCAAATTCCTACACTCACACACAGCCCATACATCACAATACCAAATTCATACACTCACACACAGCCCATACATCACAATACCAAATTCATACACTCACACACAGCCCATACATCACAATACCAAATTCACTCACACACAGCCCATACATCACAATACCAAATTCACTCACACACAGCCCATACATCACAATAGCAAATTCACACACACACTCAAACACAGCCCAACCACCCATACAACACAATACACAAACTCATATACTCACACAAACACACACTCAAACATAACACAACCGCCCATACATCACAATCACAATACACAAACTCATACACTCACACACAGCCCCTACATCACAATACCAAATGTATAACTTGTTTTCTTTGGTTTATATATTGGGGCTGGGGTGTACTGCAGTCATTGCTGCCGCCCAGTGATGGGAGTGAGCGCAGGACTTATCTTTTGCATTTGTATCCATTTTTTTGTATCACTCAGCCTTGTTACAATGCAGCCGCCCATCTCATGTGTTCCCTATTAAGGGTTAATATATAGGGGTGTATATAAAAAAACAAATACCGGCACTCCTAGGCTTTCCAAGTAAAGATTCTTTATTCCAGAGAATTATATTGACGTTTCAGCTCCATTGCGGAGCTTTCATCAGGACACACCCATCGACAACATGTCCTGATGAATGTCCGCAATGGAGCTGAAACGTCGATATAATTCTCTGGAATAAAGAATCTTTACTTGGAAAGCCTAGGAGTGCCGTATTGTGTTGTATGGGCGGTTGGGCTATGTTTGATTGTGTGTGTGTATGATTTTGCGTATTGTGTTGTATGGGTGGTTGGGCTGTGTTTGAGTGTGTGTGTGTGTGTGTGACTGTATGACTGTTAGCATTTTGTGATGTTTTGGCAGTTAGGTTGTTGTTGGCTGAGGATAATGCACTTCCTTTCTATTGGTTCCCCTATGTTCTAGGGATCAAGATGGTGGTGTCAGTCATTGGCCCCAGTTGCTTCAGGACTACAACTCCCATCTTCCCATTGTACTGCGCGGTTGGATATGTTGTCACTATATAAATATTATCAGAATAGTAAATCTAAATGGGATATAACAGTCTCTACATATTGTATACTACGACTGAAACCTATGCAGTCTATATACACAGGGCTGTGCCTTATGGATGCATTCAGTCTCTATTTATAACAGGTAGGAGACTCCTAGAGCTCCGTATTCCATAAACACAGCAATGCCCAGGGTTTTTGGGTCTCCCTCACCTTACTAGCACTCACTGAGACATGGCTGTCCACCTCTGTTGTGGCCAATTTTCTGGTCCATGCTGCTATCATCTCTCGCCTATACCACTGCAATCCACTTCTCACGCGTTCCCAGCTTCCCCTTTTTCTGGTGCTTGTTTGCATATCTCTACATAACACTGCCCCTACCTACCTATCTTCACTGATACACAACTATGTCCCATCCAGGGATCTACGCTCTGCTGAAGACCTGCGTCTATCCACTGCTCTCACACCTCTGACGCCACCTTCAAGACTTCTCTAGAGCTGCGCCGTTCCTAAGGAACTTCCTTCATGCTCCATTAGACTCAAACCCAGTCTCAGGTCTTTCAAATGATCATTAATAACTCACATCCTTAGGAAAGCATTCCCTCCGCACCTTGGTAACCCACCCTGCTTCCTCTCCTGCAACCGTGTCATCCAATAAACTAACCCTTCACTATAAACTATTCTAGTAACCGGCTTTTTCTCATCCTTGAAATGCAACCTTCCCCTTACCTCTCGAGTCACTTCACCCCACTCCCTCTACAATGTAAGCTTGTTACACCCTCTGCGTTCAACTCATATTGTTACAAATACTGGCCTGTTAGTCCGCCCATTGTACAACGCCATGGAATTTGTTGGTGTGTTATAAATAATATTAATGAGAAATGAGAACTGAGGAGAATTGGGAAAGGAACTGTGCATTTCAGGCCAACATAGCTAAATTGTTAAACTCCACCAAATAAGGCAATTTTCCAGCAGGGTTATATGTGGACTAATTTCAGAATTTCCTCCTCAATTGTCAGCAATTCCGGATTTTGTAAATAAACATTTATTACAGCTCAGCATTTCTCTCCGTGTTAGTATTCCAGCTGTGGAGGTGCCACGTGTGCTCCGTCACTTAACGTGGCGGGTTTAACATAGAACTCACCTTGAAAGAGTCTGCGACGAGGTCTGTATCATTACAAGGTCCTCCATTCTCACAGCCGTTAGTACAGTTCTGGAATACAAAAGGGCAGGCGAGATAAGAGTGAATAACATGAGTACTATAGAGACACGCAGAGTAACCACAGAGAGCACGTTTGCTGAGCAGTCTGTAAATTAGCAAGCCTGAGCCCACGAGGGCTATAACGTTTTTATAGGGAAAGGACGGTCATACAGAACAATAGCTGATATTTACATTACAAATCTCATATAACTGCAAGTTATGTTACAAGGGCCGTAGGTGTCACCTTTAAAACTAAATTAGTTCAGCATTCTGCTAGACAACGGGGCAATCGCTGCTCGAAATTTAAGCAGGGAATGCACTCTGCGTGGCCCAAAGTCATCACTATGGAAACTACGAAACCAATTGCTTTAATACATGCTCTACGAGAGGCAGAAACTGCATTGTTTTACTATAAAAAGGGTGAAAGAAAATATGCATAAGACGAATTATATAAACTTAAAATGAAAGTCTAGGTACTGTGGTGGAATCTCGGTAAAAATAAATTTAGTAGGCCGAGATTACCACGTGGCATGTGTACGTGCATATGCTGACGTATCGATCAGTTGGTTGCACGAGGCAAGATACGATCAGTAGTGTACGGAGCATGTGCAAGAATACAGGATATAGTATTCCCCCTCCTCCATTGTGCTGGACAAGCCATGCGGTCAAACAGGAAGTTAATTCTTATTTGTGTTGATTGGTCAAGGGAATGTGCGGGTGGAGCTTAATATGGGAGGAGTTATATGCCTATATAAGGAGCCTGCACTATTGTCCGGGGCTCAGAACTTGCTGTATTTTGGTGACGCTAGTCCCTCTGAGTCCCGATCGGTGATCCAATAAAGAATCTCTTCCTTCCTGAAGAAACCTGTGTCCATCTCTCTGTGCTTGGCTTCCGTCAGTTTCTCCGGTATCATTTGGTGCATTGGCCGGGAAGCTCATCGTTCAACGGTAGCTGAGAGGCAGAGGCGTGAGACGGTCTATCTTTGCCCACGTTCTCTACGGCTGCACCCCTGAACTTCTGCGTGGACCTCCCTTCGTCTCGGCGCCACTGGTCTGTTGTCCAGGAGATCATCGGCCTCTACGTGAGAAGTGCTGGGGTGTCCCCGTCGATGAGTGTGAACTCAGGTTCAGGAACGAGGAGGTAAGACAACTGCTGTTTTAGACGGCAGGACCCGCTAGGGGTATACCGATTGTGCGGTAGGCCCAAAGGGGTTTTTGAATCTGTATCTGCCCCCTCTGTCGGAGGGAAGGAGCGAAGGCGCACCGCTCGATCGAACGCTCTTTAGTCAGACCGTTTGATTTGGTTAGTCAGGCGGGGCGCTCTGGTGTAAAATAGCCCTAGCCGGACACCGGTGTCTTGTCTAGACTAGCGTTCTAGGGTGTATATTTTGTTCGCTAGGTCGGAGGGACCGGGAGACTAAGCGGCGTCTGTGTAAATCCGGTTCGCTAGTTCTCATCCTATCTGGGCTAAGTGGGAAGGCGTGTAAATTTGGAACCCACTAGACTTTTGATAGTACGACTAAGAGGCGTCTGTGTAAATTCGGTCCTCTAGCTCGTTGTATAGTGCGACTAAGAGGCGTCTGTGTAAATTCGGTTCTCTAGCTCGCTATATATGTGGTGATTGGGCAGTGTGGCTAACCAAAACGTATGTAGATTGTTTTTAGGTAGTCCATTCAAGGTACTGGCCAATAGTTTAGTTGGGAATTGTAAATGTGTTAGCGATTGTTAGTAAAGTGTATATCTTGTTAGATAGCGCGAGCTCAGCCGTCTAGCGAGAGTGTTAATAGTGTGTTGCTGTATTATAGTGCACGGTACCATAACCCTGTATATTTACTGACATTGTATAATAAGTACTAATCATTGTCGTCAATTGCATGTTTTAACACCATAACCACTAATAATTGTATTGTGACCTTAACTTGTACTTTGACCTATGCTAACCGTACTGTAACCGCTATTTGTAAAAGACGATGTTACTGGGGTGTGTTATAGACGGGTAATTCGTATATAGAGAATTATAGCGTGGGTGACTGTACAGTTACGCCAAAGGGCATAATATTGATTATATAGTGACTGGTGTAACAGCTGTGTGTGTACGGGAATTCCCTGAGTGTTTATTGTTATTGTGTACGTTTCACTTGGTAACCGTACCACGTGGTGCTGTTGCCAGAGGAAACGGGTGTGACTGTTGAATAGTACGCGTGTATAGTAATCGTTGTCGACGACGTTCCATTGTTAAATATGGGTGCGTCGCAGTCAACGATTCCGGATCCCTTAGGATGTATGGTTAAGAATTTTAAAAAGGGATTCAAAGTTTGTGATTTTGGGGTTAAGATGTCTCCTGTACGTTTGGTCACTTTGTGTACTAGGGAGTGGCCTACTTTGGTTGCGGCATGGCCGCCACGTGGCAGTTTGGATCCAACTCTGGTACAGCGCTTACACGTGGCTGTATCAGGTAGGCCTGAACTTTACGGCCAGTTTCCTTATATTGACTGTTGGAGACAGGCCGTAAATGACTCGCCAAAATGGCTCCAGACATGCCACGAGGAGCAGTGTCGCCTCATGGTAGCTAGGACTTGTTCGTCCACTAGGACTGGTGTTAGGCCCATTTTGGACACGCCCCCTGAGTCCGAGATCCCTTTGCCGCCCCCTTACTTTCCGTTAAGAAGAAGTGACGCAAATGCAGGAAGTCCTGCACCCCTCCCCTCATTACCCTCATCCACTTCCGCTTCCTCCTCCAGTACAGGATCCACCCCCCCTCGTACTAAATCTCCCCTTCCGGAACCAGAACCCACCCCCATTAGAAACGAATATCCTGATTTGGCGCCACTTCAGACTTCCGGTCAAGCTTCATCTAGCTCGGCCCGAAGTGTTTTATTTACGTCCTTTTCCCAAAACCAACCTCCCACATCCCCATACCCTATCTCTCCCCGACCGGAACCCATGACTGACGCCTCTCTACGTAGCCCTATCCAAACCCGACAGTTGACTGGTGCCCAACAATTAAAGCACTATCAGATGCCTCTTCGCCTAAATCCCGGGTCAGCTTATATCGATGCCGCAGGTCAAATGGCACACGCTGACCCAGTCTTCGTATATGTCCCATTTACCACTACCGACCTTTTAAACTGGAAGACCCATAATTCCTCGTATACTGAGAAACCACAAGCCATGACTGATCTGTTCACCTCAATAGTACAGACGCATAATCCGACATGGGCTGATTGCCAGCAGTTACTAATGACTTTATTTAACAATGAGGAAAGGACAAGAATAAATCAAGCAGCCATTAAAGCACTAGAGGATAGAGCCCGTGCTTTGAACCAAGCTAATCCAGCAGCATGGGCCGCAACACATTATCCCAACACTGATCCCGATTGGAACGTAAATGGTGCTGATATGGTTCAACTCAGAGCCTATAGAGACGCTATAATTGCTGGCATGAAAGCCGGAGGAAAGAAAGCCATTAACATGTCGAAGACAGTTGAGGTGATTCAGAAAAGCGATGAAGCGCCCAGTGTCTTTTATGACCGATTATTGGAGGCGTACCGCTTGTATACCCCCTTTAATCCGGAAGACGCAGATAATTCCCGAATGGTTAACTCCGCCTTTGTCAGCCAAGCTTACGGAGATATTAAGCGCAAGCTACAAAAGTTAGAAGGGTTTGCAGGTATGTCCATCACCCAACTAATGGAGGTAGCAAATAAGGTCTATATGAACAGGGATACAGAAAATAAGAAAGAGGAAGAGCGCAAGATGCGTAAAAAGGCTGATATGCTAGCGGTAGCGATCGCAGGCGTAGATAGACGGGGCCCAGATAGAGGCGATAGTAAGTGGAATGAGGAACCTCTAAGTAGAAATCAGTGCGCTTACTGTAGGGAAGAAGGGCATTGGAGAAATGAGTGTCCGCGAAGAGAACAGTCTGAGAGAGACAGACCTAGGTCAGGTTACGGAAACTTTAGAGGCAGAGCGAGAGGTAGAGGAGGCCCCGGAGGGAGTAATGGGTATAGAGGGAGTAATGGGAACAGAGGAAGTGTTAGGGAAGATAGGTATATTCCAGCAGCGCAAAGGTCCCGCGATAGAGAAGGTAGGGACTTCGTAGGATTGGCTGACACGGTCATGGAGGACTATTGATACCGACCGGGCTCCATCCCCCTTGGTCGAGCGGAGCCTATGGTCGATGTATCAATAGGGGGGAAAAGGAGTGCATTCATGATCGACACTGGTGCTGAACATTCAGTGGTGACTAATCTAGTTGCTCCTCCATCTGGAAGGACTATTACTGTGATAGGAGCAACTGGAAGAAGTGCTGAAAGACCGGTTCTTAAAAATCGACTCTGTACATTGGGAGGCCACGTAGTAAAACACCAATTCCTTTATATGCCTGAATGTCCAGTCCAATTGCTGGGACGTGATATGCTATCAAAATTACAAGCGCAGATTATGTTCCTACCAAATGGAACAACATCTTTAAAGTTTAATGGACCTTCAGGTATTATGACTTTATCCGTACCAAAGGAAGAAGAGTGGCGACTTTATACAGTGTTGACTAGCCAAAACCCTAGGAGTGATGAGACATTGTTTAACATACCAGGAGTTTGGGCAGAGAACAACCCACCAGGACTGGCCCGCAATATTCCACCAATAAAAATTGAACTGAAACATGGGGTTTATCCAGTGAGCCTAAGACAATACCACATCCCACAGAAGGCTAAGAAGAACATCCAATCCTATCTGGATAAGTTCATACGGTATGGTATCCTAAAATTCTGTACTTCCCCCTGGAACACCCCATTGCTGCCTGTTCAAAAGCCCGGTACAGATGAGTATCGACCTGTGCAGGACTTAAGAGCAGTCAATGATGCGGTTGTTAGTATACATCCAGTTGTACCCAATCCATATAACCTGCTTGCTTTAATTCCGGGCGGGGCTACTTACTTCACAGTCTTAGATCTCAAAGATGCCTTCTTTTGCCTCCGAATTGCCGCAGAAAGTCAATGTATTTTCGCTTTCCAATGGGAGAACGCTGTAACGGGCTCAAAACGCCAAATGACTTGGACAAGACTGCCCCAAGGGTTTAAAAATTCACCTACCCTATTTGGCTCAGCCCTAAGTCAAGATCTACTGGATTTCGAGTCCATCCCAGGAGAGTGTGTCTTGTTACAATATGTAGATGACTTGTTGATAGCAGCAGTTACAAAAGAAATCTGTCAGCAAGCAACGCACGACCTACTACACATTCTCTGGAAGGCAGGATACAAGGTGTCTAGAAAGAAGGCTCAGTTGTGTTTGCCAACTGTCAAGTATCTGGGATTCCATATCTCTGAAGGTCAAAGGATTATGGGGCCAGAGAGAAAAGAAGCTGTCTGCCAAATACCAATACCCAAGAATAGAAGACAAGTGCGAGAATTCTTGGGGGCAGCAGGCTTCTGTAGGATATGGATTCCCAGCTATGCGATACTGGCAAAACCTCTGTACGCAGCCATCAAAGGTACAGAGCACGACCCCTTCTTATGGACCCAAGAACAGCAAACGGCATTTGAAGATGTGAAGAAGGCTTTGATGAGTGCCCCAGCATTAGGTCTACCTGATCACACACGACCATTCTACCTGTACGTACACGAGCAAAGAAGAATGGCTGTGGGAGTATTGACACAGTACTTGGGATCATGGCAAAGACCTGTTGCCTACATGTCTAAGCAATTGGATGCAGTGGCCAGCGGACTTCCACCTTGTCTAAGAGCCGTAGCTGCAGCCGCCCTGCTAGTAGCTGAAGCCGATAAACTCACTCTGGGTCAAGAACTTTATGTACGAGTCCCACATGCAGTACAGACGTTGTTGGATTACAAAGGAAATCATTGGTTTAGTAACAGCCGTGTGGCCAAGTGTCAAGCAATGTTGTGTGAAAACCCAAGAGTGCATTTAGAGACTGTAAACACCTTAAATCCAGCTACCCTTTTGCCACAACCTACTGAAAGTCAACATGATTGTTTGGAAGTAATGGATGAAGTATTTTCAAGTAGACCAGATCTTCGTGATTTTCCCATCCAGAACCCCGATGTTCAATATTATACCGACGGCAGTAGTTATGTAAAAGAAGGGATCCGCTATGCAGGATATGCAGTGACAACAATAGACAAGGTGATAGAAGCTCGGCCACTGGCGAAAGGAACATCAGCACAAAAGGCAGAATTAATAGCACTAACACGAGCGTTACAATTGGCTGAAGGTTTAAGAGTGAATATCTATACGGACTCTAAGTATGCGTTTTTAACCACTCATGCCCACGGAGCTTTGTATAAAGAAAGAGGACTACTGAATTCAGAAGGCAAAGAAATCAAATACGCAGCTGAAATCCTACAACTATTGGAAGCAGTGTGGGAGCCGAAAGAAGTCGGTATCATACATTGTCGAGCGCATCTGAGAGGAGATGGTGATGTAACCAAGGGAAATCGGATGGCAGATAGTGCAGCTAAGCGTGCTGCTGAATCAGGAAGACAGGAGTATGTGGGGCATATAGCTGCTCTAATACCAACCCCACTGTCTCAATGGACTCCAGTTTATACAACTCAAGAAGAGGAGTGGTTAAAGACTGAACCGGGAAAGTATCTGGAGAACAAGTGGTATCAGCTAGAAGATGGAAGAATAGTTATACCAGCATCGCTAGCGGTAGAAATTGTCCAAAATTATCACAACGGGACACATTCTGGGAGAGACAGTACTGAAGAATCTCTCAGGAAACATTTCTACATACCAAGATTGTCCAACTTGACTCAGGCCATTGTACGCAGATGTGTAACGTGTGCTAAGAATAATGCAAGACAAGGACCAGTAAAGCCACCAGGAGTCCAGTTTATGGGGGGACTCCCCATGTCCGATCTACAAATAGACTTTACAGTGATGCCTAAATCGGGTGGACATCGTTACCTGCTGGTAATTGTGTGCACCTATTCAGGCTGGGTAGAAGCATGTCCTACTCGTACAGAGAAAGCAGGAGAAGTTGTAAGATTCCTGCTACGAGAAATAATACCCCGATATGGACTACCCTGTTCTATAGGATCGGACAATGGTCCAGCTTTTGTTCACCAGTGCCTACAACAACTGACTCATATGCTTGGTATAAAGTGGAGGCTTCATACTGCATATAGACCCCAGAGTTCTGGTAAGGTAGAGAGAATGAATAGAACTATAAAGAACCAGTTGGCTAAAATGTGTCAGGAAACCCAACTTAAGTGGAACGTTCTCTTACCTATAGCTCTATTGCGAATCCGCAGTACCCCTACCAGAAGGATGGGCCTCTCTCCTTTTGAAATTATGTATGGGCGACCACCTCCCGTACTTGGTAACTTAAGGGGGGACTTGAGTCAGTTGGGAGAAGGAATTACCCGGCAGCAGGTTGTAGAGTTGGGTAAGACTATGGAGGAGGTACAGAAATGGGTACAAGATAGATTACCTGTGAATATTTATCCCCCTGTTCATAGTTATCATCCAGGAGACCAAGTGTGGATTAAAGAGTGGAATAATGTACCGTTAGGGCCCAAGTGGAGAGGTCCTTATGTTGTTCTTTTGTCTACCCCTACAGCGATAAAAGTAGCAGAAGTGACTCCGTGGATACATCACTCCAGGGTTAAACCAGCAGCAGTCGATTCTTGGCAAGTTACAGCAGATCCAGAGAATCCCTGCAAGATCCGGTTGAAACGCACTACTCAGTCGGAGTAACGAGGAATTATTGTGGATTACAAATTTTATTGTTACAGGTGTGAGTGAGAAGGCCATAATAAAGCCTGTCCGCTTACCATCACATAGTGTATAAGCCAGGAAAGTCCCGAAGGGACACCTGTGAAGACGAGCAGAACTCCATTCCCTGCAGCCCTCACATCCTGGAAGCTGAGGTTCCATCGCACGGACGAAGACTGAGGATGACGGCGAAAGATGTGCTTTTGATTGTGTTTATTTACATGTGTTTTTATATTCAGGAAGGTAGAGGTACCGACACTCCTAGCTGTGAGGTATGCATTAAGACTACGAGAACAGGTAACCATATTTCCCAAACCCTAATTTGGCATTCACAATACGAGTGTAAAGGAGATGTATCGAGATGTAGATACTTAAATATAGATTATAGTGTGTGCCATTTAGGAGTAGGAGAACCTAAGTGCTTCAGTCCGGAGTATCAGCCTCGTACAATTTGGTTGACTCTCAGGAATGGAGATCCTCAGGGGACCCTAATTAATAAGACGGTGTTAGAATCCGTACATTCTTCGGGTGTTCTGCTGTTTGATGCGTGTAAAGCGATATCGAGTGGTAGAAAGCCGTGGAATGTATGTGGGGATCTTAGATGGGAGAGGACGTATGGGTCTAACGATAAATACATTTGTCCCAGTAGCAAAAATAAATATGTGAGTCCTAGATGCCCAAATAAAGACTATAACTTTTGTCCATATTGGTCTTGTGTGGGGTGGGCGACTTGGGGACAGACAGTAGACAAAGACATGATAGTGACTAAGTTGCCGACTAGCCCATATTGTAAGTCTATGGAATGTAACCCAGTCCATATACTTATTAATAACCCCGACAAGTTCTTAGATAAGTATGGCAATTTATTTGGGTTTCAGATATACGGGACGGGTTTAGATCCTGGGACATTATTGTTTATAGGGATAGAGACTGATACGGTATCCTCCCAGACTCATCAAGTATACCATTCCTTTTATGAAGAGATGAGTATAGATAATAAGATCCCCCATAACGCTAAAAACCTGTTCATCGATTTAGCTGAAAGTATTGCCGGTAGTCTTAATGTTACCAACTGCTATGTGTGTGGAGGTACTAACATGGGAGACCAATGGCCTTGGGAAGCAAAGGAGGTAATGTCCGGTTCTGAGGCAGTTGACCAACTAATATCTACACAAGCCGATTATCATATGAGTGTTAGAGGTAAATCTGAGTGGAGATTAAAGACCTCCATCATAGGTTATGTTTGCATAGCAAGGAAAGGAATAATGTATAATACTTCTGTAGGAGAATTAACTTGTCTAGGGCAAAAAGCTTATGATGATGATACAAAGAATACAACTTGGTGGTCGGCTTCAAATGTCTCAGAACCATCAAACCCGTTTGCTAGATACGCCAATTTAAAGGACGTGTGGTTTGATCTATCCATCACATCTACCTGGAGAGCCCCAGCAAATCTGTACTGGATCTGTGGTAAGAAGGCCTATTCGGAGTTGCCACAGGACTGGGAAGGGGCATGTGTGTTGGGTATGCTCAAACCATCCTTCTTCTTGTTACCGATTGAAACAGGTGAGACTTTAGGTGTTAAAGTGTATGATGTGAATCATAGGAAGAAAAGGGGACCCATAGAGATAGGCACCTGGGAAGATAATGAATGGCCTCCCCAGCGTATCATAGACTATTATGGGCCAGCCACGTGGGCTGAGGATGGTACCTTTGGTTATAGAACCCCTATTTATATGCTCAACCGTATTATAAGATTACAGGCGGTGGTTGAGATTATCACTAATGAGACATCACAAGCGCTCAATCTTCTAGCGAAGCATAACACCAGGATGAGGACAGCAGTCTACCAAAATAGATTAGCCTTGGATTACCTTTTGGCAGTAGAGGGAGGTGTATGTGGGAAGTTTAACCTAAGCAATTGCTGTCTTCAAATAGACGACGAAGGGCAAGCAATAGCTGAGCTTACTAGCCATATGGTTAAACTAGCGCATGTGCCTACTCAGGTATGGAAAGGGTACAATCCAAGTAGTTGGTTTGGTAGCTGGTATGAGTGGTTTGGAGGGCTTAAGGCAGTGGTAGGTGGAGTCCTACTGATCTTACTGTTGTGTCTACTCCTACCGTGTCTTATACCCTTAGTAGTTAGATCTGTGCAAAGCCTGATAGGAAGTATAGCAGAGAGGAAGGCTGCTGCACAGATAATGGCGATATATAAGTATAAGGCTCTAGATCAAGGAGAACCAATGCAGGAAGATGAATGTTGAAGATTCACATCATAAGATAAGTCTGGTCTGGTTCAAGGTAACTTGCGGTGTAAGCAAAACTAAGGTTATGTGATGCCTCAAGTAATTGTAAAATATCAAGAGGCATCAAAGGGGGGAATGTGGTGGAATCTCGGTAAAAATAAATTTAGTAGGCCGAGATTACCACGTGGCATGTGTACGTGCATATGCTGACGTATCGATCAGTTGGTTGCACGAGGCAAGATACGATCAGTAGTGTACGGAGCATGTGCAAGAATACAGGATATAGTATTCCCCCTCCTCCATTGTGCTGGACAAGCCATGCGGTCAAACAGGAAGTTAATTCTTATTTGTGTTGATTGGTCAAGGGAATGTGCGGGTGGAGCTTAATATGGGAGGAGTTATATGCCTATATAAGGAGCCTGCACTATTGTCCGGGGCTCAGAACTTGCTGTATTTTGGTGACGCTAGTCCCTCTGAGTCCCGATCGGTGATCCAATAAAGAATCTCTTCCTTCCTGAAGAAACCTGTGTCCATCTCTCTGTGCTTGGCTTCCGTCAGTTTCTCCGGTATCAGTACCATAACCACTACATCCCACCCGGTGTTTTCAAGGCAGAACCACAGTACGGGTTATAAACCTTTGTAAATTCCCTTCCAAATCGCAGAGAGCGGACATGCCTTGAGGACTGGGCTGTGAACCTCTACTCTACAGTCTCCTTTGCAGGTCAAACATTATGGCCAGAAGCAAGCAGACGGGGAGGGATGTTTCTGTGATTATTAGCATACAGCCAGTGCAGCTGGCCAGGAATGATAGGTATGAGTGCGGGCAATATATGTTTTATCTGCTTTGTACTACACAGCCTCGTTGTAGAATTGCTGCTCACCCCATGTTTGCCCTATTAAGAGTTAGTTGATAGGAATACCTCTTCCAGTCTCATTAGGGATTCTGCCGTTTAGCTAAAACAGCAAGTTGAATTGTTAGCGCAGGACTCACCTAACAGGTTAGCCACGATGTTGGCAGGTAAGCTTATACTTCAATGGCCATTGGATTGATACTAAAAACCTCTTTTATATAAATGTGCATAGGGATTTGGGGTAAACGTTTTAAATTTCTATTTCTGAATGGGAACGTCTGACACCTGGTAACTGGCAACAAATGCTAAACATGACAAAGTTCACTGCCCCAAATCATTAGTTTTAGACACGGCCTCCGATGGAATAACAGGCAAATCCAAGTAACCCACGTCGTGCCTTAATTACACGTTTCATGAGACTTTTATTAAACCTCCCGATTGCCTGCAATCCTACATTTAATGGGTTTCCCCATTACCGATATACTATAATGCAATAGGTTGACATCACATCCACCTCAGACTATATAAAAGGGCTAATAATTAATCCTGAATGGCTATAACCGAATACATTATCAGTAAACATCCCCTGTGCGTTTTACGCTCCATTAACCTGTAACTGTTCCTAAGGTGAGCTGAGAATTATACCAAATGTAATGTCACTTTCAGAAGCTGAACTATTCTCATATGGAAAATGGCAATAACAAATATAAGAAAACAACAATACATCGCAGAAAGTGAATGTATTTGTAAATAGACAAACGCATATTGTTTTATCCTTTTTATCTGCTCGTAGAAAAGTGGAGAAAATATGGACAGGACGTGGGAATCAATCCGAGTGCATATTTAGTATATATTGAAAGGATGCGGTATGAAGCCAAGACTTTCCAAGTGAGTTTGCTACGAGCTCATGGAGGAGCCTACTTGCCAGCCTTCTGTCCACAGACTATGGACCCTGTAAAATGTAATGTAAAAGTCTCCGTTCATGTATTTAGACTATATGGTTGGGGAACAGCCACATGAGTCGGAGACCACCCTGGAGCTTGTTAAGCCTAATTGCTAGTTTGTAGCAATTTTCACCGCAGTGTTTGTCTGGGTGGCCGCAATTCCTATTGACGACCACGAGGTGGCGGCCATCTTATTAGCATGAACGCAGGCATCGGTGTTTAGTCGTCGAGTTCATGGAACTATTTTCGAACACTGAAACTCCCGAACACCGCTGGACTTCCATGATCGCCTGTGTTTGGTTTCATAACACTTAGGAAGACACTGTCCGGTGGAAACGTTCCCACGAACAAGGTGAACAAGCTCCAGGGTAAGAACATTGACTATGTTCGGTTTTTAACCCCTTAAGGACACATGACGTGCCTGACATGTCATGATTCCCTTTTATTCCAGAAGTTTGGTCCTTAAGGGGTTAAACTACCGAACTAGACCGACCGCAAGCCCTGATTCTCTGGAACGGTTTGGGGCATGGGACCATGCGTGCGGTCGGTCAAATTATGACTTCCAGGAAATTCCTGAACCCCTGAACCGATCTGGGAGATTTTTGGATATGTTGGCCACCCAGATCAGGGCTATCAGGGGACGTAAGTTTTATGGAGTTTTTATGTATTTTTAATTTACTTTTGTTTTTTTTTAATGTGTGTTTTTTTTGTGCCTGGAGACAATTGAGTTTTGTACAGTTCCTGACGCAATTATATACCAGGCACAGGGGAGGGATCTTATTTTGTGTGGGAGTGTCATGGGCGTGCTTGTCTGTGTTCAGAAATGTATAAAAGCAAGCCATCTGGCCAGATTCCAGTTTGTACTCCCAGAACTATGTGTCATCTGGTTACTGGGAGGGGAAAGGGCTAATCACTGTTCCAGCTTGTTCCAGTGTGGAGGATTCAACCGGAAAGTCCTTGTAAGGACTAGAGCTCCCAGGACTGAGTGTCATCCAGGGCCTGGGGGTGGACAGAGCGAGTTCCCCATTCGGCTCCAGGAGGGAGCGATTCCAGGACCTCAGTCAAGCCACAGCGACTGTGGGCAGAGGTGCTGCGGTTTGTCCCCTGTTCCAGCTAAGAAGCGGTCCTTAGCAGAGGTACCCAGCCAGGGGTACAGGGAGCTCCGTTACAATAGTGTTTAATGTCAGCCAAACAGGAGCAACTTAAAGTATCATTTCTTTAGAAAATGTGGGGAAAAACAAACAAAGAAAAATGGAAGATTAACTAGGGATTAGAAGATGCGTTCGGTTTAATTCCAAAAGACAAGCTGCAAATCCCCTTTATCATTTTGGTAAAGATTACAATTAAAGTGTAAATTACTCCTATTATTTTTGTGGTAATGATCTAATTTCAGACATGGCTTTGAGTGACAGATCTAACACTTTATAGAAGAATCATTATACGCCAGTTTTATTTTTTAACTATTTACTCTCTTTTTTAACCTAATTCTTACCTGATAATGCGTTTGACCTGTTTTTTCCCCCCCAAACTTAGCTGTTCTTTCAGAGATTGAAAAGCTGAGGCTTATAATGACAATCCTTGTGTTAAACTGGTTTGCAGACTGGCAAAGCCATTTCCTCTTAACTAAGAAATAAAGAGGCTTTTAAAGTGTTAGCCCGAAGTAGGACGGTTCCGTTAACGACATAAAGTGTGATTGTACATGGCACGCACACATCCAGGGAAGATGCCAGGTGGTATTAAATATATTAACCTGTTAACCACCAGGGCCGTCTGTGGATTGGATCCTGGGAAAACATTTGTTTAGGCACCCTTGACACTGGAACACATACACAGATACACACAATGACACATATACACACACTGACATACAAACACAGATACATACACTGGCACACAGATAGAAACATAGAATGTGATGGCAGATAAGAGCCATTCGGTACATACACTGGCACACAGATAGAAACATAGAATGTGATGGCAGATAAGAGCCATTCGGTACATACACTGGCACACAGATAGAAACATAGAATGTGATGGCAGATAAGAGCCATTCGGTACATACACTGGCACACAGATAGAAACATAGAATGTGATGGCAGATACTGCCTAGTGTGCAGCACTGCCATTCAGTGTCTCCACCCTCTGCATGCAGACACTGAACTTTCCTCATAGAGATGCATTGATTCAATTTATCTTTATGAGTAGATGCTGATTGGCCAGGGCTATGTTGAGCTTGTGCTGGCTCTGCCCCTGATCTGCCTAGTTGACAGTATCAGCCAATCCTATGAGGAAGTATTCTAATTTGCTCAGACCACCACTTCTGATGATGTCAGCAGTCAGTTCAGATGCAGACCCAGCAGCATATTTTACTATACTTAGGGAGCCAAGAAGGGGCCAGGGTGGTGGTTTTAACATAATAGGGTCAGAAATACATGATTGTGTTCCTGACCCTATAGTGCTCCTTTAAGCAAGAGTATGTGAAGAGTAGTTAGGGTTGCCACCTTTCTTGAAAAAAAATACCAGCCTTAATCATTTGTATAATCACAAGGAGTGACATCAGAGAAAATTCTGTAAAATCACCAACAAACTACTCACAGTTTGATTCTGCTGTATAGATGGATTGCTCCCAGTGTCTCAGTCTTGCAAGTCACCTAGTGTATCACAGTGTCAGTGTCCCCATGTCACCCAGTCTCCCAGTGTCCCCATGTCTCAGTGTGTCCCCATGTCACTAGGATACTGGGGACACAGTTAGACATGGGGACACTGAGAGACGCAGGGACACTGAGAGACATGGGGACACAGAGACCCGGGGACACAGAGACATGGGGACACAGAGACATGGGGACACTGGGAGACATGGGGACACTGGGAGACATGGGGACACTGAGACATTTAGGGAAACTGGGAGAAATGGGGACACTGAGACACTAGGGACACAGACACTGGGACATATAGGGACACTGGGAGACATGGGGACACTAGGCACACTGAGACACTAGGAACACAGACACTGGGAGACATGGGGAAACTGAAACATTTGGGGACACTAAGACACTAGGGACAGAGACATGGGAACACAGACACTGGGAGACTAGGGGACACTGGCTGGGAGACAGACACTTGGGGACACTGGGAGACATGAGGACAGTTGTGGACATAGACATGGGGACACTGGGACACATGGGGACACTGGGCACACAGAGACATGGGGACACCGAGACACTAGCGACACTGGATGTGGGACATGGGGACACTGGGAGAAATGGGGACATAGTGTCTCCGTGTCCCAATGTCTCAGTGTCTCCCAATGTCCCTATGTCTCACAGCGTCCCCATGTGTCTCAGCATCCCCATGTGTCCCAGTGTCCCCTAGTGTCTCAGTGCCCCCATGTTTTCCAGTGTCCCCAAGTGTCTCAGTGTTTCCAGGTCTCCCAGTGTCTGTGTCCCCATGTGTCCTAGTGTCTGTGTCCCCATGTGTCCCCTAGTGTCTGTGTCCCCTAGTGTCTCAGTGTCCCCATATGTCCCCTAGTGTCTCAGTGTCCACATGTGTCCCCTAGTGTCTCAGTGTCCCCGTGTGTCCCTGCTGCCTTTCCCCCATCCCTCACTTACCTGAGCTGTAGAGCTGCTGTCTGGACTCTGTGCTGTGTTGCTGCTCCCCCACAGATCAGTGAGTAGTAGAGAGAGGCAGGGATATGCTGTAATTTCCTATCCCTGCCTCTCTCCACACACAGTGACCCCTACTGGCCAGTGCTGGTATTGCAGAGTAATTTCCATTTATTCTGAGAAAAATACCTGCATTTGTATTGCCGATATTACTGCAATACTGGCATGGCCAGGCAGCCTCAAATACCAGCTGTGCCAGTAAAATACCAGTCAGGTGGCAAACCTAAGAGTAGTGTGTGTAAAAAAAAAAAAAAAATGTTTTTTTTTTTTTTTTTTAAATGGGCCTATTCCATGGGCCTGGAGCTGAAGCTCCATCAGCCCCTATGTTAATCCGGCCCTGTCTATATGAAGCTGAGAGAAAGTGATCCGCTATCACTTCCTCCTACCGATATCACAGGGGTCCGGTCATGCTTTCTAAAGGACCGCGGTGCCTGACTGGCCCCTATTCACCAATAAAGCAACAATAAACATGCAGTGGTCCTAAATGCACGGACCACCCGATGGGTCCCCCAAATGGTTGCGGCCAGCTGCCCCGTTTGCCCTGCGTTAAAGACGGCCCTGTTAACCACTAATGACACAACAGCCATGTCATGATACCAAGAACCTCTGGCTCTTAAGGTGTTAACAGATTTATGGATAATCTGATTTTACCCCTTGTTACACAATTTATTTACTAGTTATAATTCAATCTTTGCAATTAACCAACATATTCTAGAGCATAACCCTATATCTCTCACAGGGTAAAGATATATGGACAGTGTGGTAATAGACATATAATACAGGGATAATGTGGTAATAGATATACAATACAGGGATAGTGTGATAATAGACATATAATACAGGGATAATGTGGTAATAGATATATAATGTATCGACAGTGTGATAATAGATATATAATGTATCGACAGTGTGATAATAGATATATCATATATGCACAGTGTGATAACAGATATATAAAAAATGGACTGTTTGATAATAGATATAAATTACAAGGACAGTGAGATAATAGATGTATAATACAGGGACAGTGAGATAGTAGATATATAATACATGGACGATGTGATAATAGATGTAGAATACAGGTGGCCCTCATTTAGCGACCTACCTGTTTTACAACAGCTTGCACTTACGGCCAGGCATAAGTGCGAGCTGTCGTGGGGATTCCCTCCTTTGGTGCGCATATCTATGTTCGGGGAAACTTCCACGAACATAGACTAACGCACCGAAACAAGAAATCCCATTAATCTATGTTGGGGGAAATTTCCCCGTACATAGATTAGAGTGGTTCCCTGCTCTGGTGAGTTTGTCTATGTTCGAGGATGTTTTCCCGAACGTAGTCGAAAGCACCAGAGCAGGGTATCCCTTTACTCTTCACTTACCGACCGATTCGTAAGAACGGAATACGGTCGGTAAGTGAGGAGTGTCTGTACATGGACAGTGTGATAATAGATATAATGTATGGATAGTGTGATAATAGATATATAATAATAGATATTTAACACATTCACAGTGTGACAATAGATATACAACACATATACCGTGTGATAATAGATATATAACACATATACCGTGTGATAATAGATATATAAAACACATGGATAGTGTGGCAAGTGTATGTACATGGACAATGTGATAATATATATATTACATACACAGTGTGAAAATAGATATATAATACATATATAATACATGGACGGTGTGATAATAGATATAAAATACATGGACGGTGTGATAAAAGATATAATACATGGATAGTGTGATAATAGATGGAGAGTGTTATTATATATATATATATATATATATATATTACATACACAGCGTGATAATAGATATATAATACATGGACAGTGTGATAATAGATATATAACACATATACCGTGTGATAATAGATATATAACACATATACCGTGTGATAATAGATATTTAATACATATACCGTGTGATAATAGATGGAGAGTGTTATAATATATATATTACCCACACAGTGTGATAATAGATATATAATACATGGACAGTGTGATAAAAGATATAATACATGGACAGACAGACAATGAATGAAAACGGAAGATATTAGGGCTTGTCAGTAGAGACCCCCCCAAACATATTGAGTGTCAGAGGCCTGACAGGGATTGTCTGTCAGACATGTTATGGCTAGATTCTAGAATGTTATCTCTCTGTCAATGTAACATTCATGTAGCAAAGCATGACATGTGTACATTATAGAATACTGAATGCAAGCACATCGTGGTTTATCCTGTGTAACACCCAGTACCCTATATAACTCCCAGTACCCTGTATAGCACTGTGTAACACCCTATATAACACCCAGTACCCTATATAGCACTGTGTAACACCCTATATAACACCCAGTACCCTATATAACTCCCAGTACCCTGTATAGCACAGTGTAACACCCTATATAACACCCAGTACCCTGTATAGCACTGTGTAACACCCTATATAACACCCCGTGCCCTATATAGCACTGTGTAACACCCTATATAACACCCAGTACCCTATATAGCACTGTGTAACACCCTATATAACACCCAGTACCCTATATAACTCCCAGTACCCTGTATAGCACTGTGTAACACCCTATATAACACCCAGTACCCTGTATAGCACTGTGTAACACCCTATATAACACCCCGTGCCCTATATAGCACTGTGTAACACCCTATATAACACCCAGTACCCTATATAGCACTGTGTAACACCCTATATAACACCCAGTACCCTATATAACACCTCGTGCCCTATATAGCACTGTGTAACACCCTATTTAACACCCAGTACCCTATATAACACCCAGTACCCTATATAGCACTGTGTAACACCTATATAACACCCAGTACCCTGTATAGCACCGTGTAACACCCTATATAACACCCAGTACCCTATATAGCACTGTGTAACACCCTATATAACACCCAGTACCCTATATAACACCCAGTACCCTATATAGCACTGTGTAACACCTATATAACACCCAGTACCCTATATAGCACAGTGTAACACCCTATATAACACCCAGTACCCTATATAGCACTGTGTAAAACCCTATATAACTCCCAGTACCCTGTATAGCACTGTGTAACACCCTATATAACACCCAGTACCCTGTATAGCACCGTGTAACACCCTATATAACACCCAGTACCCTATATAGCACTGTGTAACACCCTATATAACTCCCAGTACCCTGTATAGCACTGTGTAACACCCTATATAACTCCCAGTACCCTGTATAGCACTGTGTAACACCCTATATAACACCCAGTACCCTATATAGCACTGTGTAACACCCTATATAACACCCCGTGCCCTATATAGCACTGTGTAACACCCTATATAACACCCAGTACCCTGTATAGCACCCTATATAACACCCAATACCCTGTATAGCACCCTATATAACACCCAGTACCCTATATAGCACTGTGTAACACCCTATATAACTCCCAGTACCCTGTATAGCACTGTGTAACACCCTATATAACACCCCGTGCCCTATATAGCACTGTGTAACACCCTATATAACACCCAGTACCCTATATAGCACTGTGTAACACCCAGTACCCTGTATAGCACTGTGTAACACCCTATATAACACCCAGTACCCTGTATAGCACTGTGTAACACCCTATATAACACCCCGTGCCCTATATAGCACTGTGTAACACCCTATATAACTCCCAGTACCCTGTATAGCACTGTGTAACACCCTATATAACACCCAGTACCCTGTATAGCACTGTGTAACACCCTATATAACACCCAGTACCCTATATAACACCCAGTACCCTATATAGCACTGTGTAACACCCTATATAACACCCAGTCCCTGTATAGCACCGTGTAACACCCTATATAACACCCAGTACCCTGTATAGCACTGTGTAACACCCTATATAACTCCCAGTACCCTGTATAGCACTGTGTAACACCCTATATAACACCCAGTACCCTATATAGCACTGTGTAACACCCTATATAACACCCAGTACCCTGTATAGCACTGTGTAACACCCAGTACCCTATATAACTCCCAGTACCCTGTATAGCACTGTGTAACACCCTATATAACACCCACACCCTATATAGCACTGTGTAACACCCTATATAACACCCCGTGCCCTATATAGCACTGTGTAACACCCTATATAACACCCAGTACCCTATATAGCACTGTGTAACACCCTATATAACACCCAGTACCCTATATAACACCCAGTACCCTATATAGCACTGTGTAACACCTATATAACACCCAGTACCCTGTATAGCACCGTGTAACACCCTATATAACACCCAGTACCCTATATAGCACTGTGTAACACCCTATATAACTCCCAGTACCCTGTATAGCACTGTGTAACACCCTATATAACTCCCAGTACCCTGTATAGCACTGTGGAACACCCTATATAACACCCAGTACCCTATATAGCACTGTGTAACACCCAGTACCCTATATAACTCCCAGTACCCTATATAGCACTGTGTAACACCCTATATAACACCCAGTACCCTATATAGCACTGTGTAACACCCTATATAACACCCAGTACCCTGTATAGCACTGTGTAACACCCAGTACCCTATATAACTCCCAGTACCCTATATAGCACTGTGTAACACCCTATATAACACCCAGTACCCTATATAGCACTGTGTAACACCCTATATAACACCCAGTACCCTATATAACACCCAGTACCCTATATAGCACTGTGTAACACCCTATATAACACCCAGTACCCTATATAGCACTGTGTAACACCCTATATAACACCCAGTGCCCTATATAACACCCAGTACCCTATATAGCACTGTGTAACACCCTATATAACACCCCGTGCCCTATATAGCACTGTGTAACACCCTATATAACACCCAGTACCCTATATAGCACTGTGTAACACCCTATATAACACCCAGTACCCTATATAGCACTGTGTAACACCCAATATAACACCCAGTACCCTATATAGCACTGTGTAACACCCTATATAACACCCCGTGCCCTATATAGCACTGTGTAACACCCTATATAACACCCAGTACCCTATATAACACCCAGTACCCTATATAGCACTGTGTAACACCTATATAACACCCAGTACCCTGTATAGCACCGTGTAACACCCTATATAACACCCAGTACCCTATATAGCACTGTGTAACACCCTATATAACTCCCAGTACCCTGTATAGCACTGTGTAACACCCTATATAACTCCCAGTACCCTGTATAGCACTGTGTAACACCCTATATAACACCCAGTACCCTATATAGCACTGTGTAACACCCTATATAACACCCCGTGCCCTATATAGCACTGTGTAACACCCAGTACCCTATATAGCACTGTGTAACACCCAGTACCCTATATAGCACTGTGTAACACCCAGTACCCTATATAACTCCCAGTACCCTGTATAGCACTGTGTAACACCCTATATAACACCCAGTACCCTATATAGCACTGTGTAACACCCTATATAACACCCCGTGCCCTATATAGCACTGTGTAACACCCTATATAACACCCAGTACCCTATATAACACCCAGTACCCTATATAGCACTGTGTAACACCCTATATAACACCCCGTGCCCTATATAGCACTGTGTAACACCCTATATAACACCCAGTACCCTATATAGCACTGTGTAACACCCTATATAACACCCAGTACCCTATATAGCACTGTGTAACACCCTATATAACACCCAGTACCCTATATAACACCCAGTACCCTATATAGCACTGTGTAACACCCTATATAACACCCCGTGCCCTATATAGCACTGTGTAACACCCTATATAACACCCAGTACCCTATATAACACCCAGTACCCTATATAGCACTGTGTAACACCCTATATAACACCCAGTACCCTATATAGCACTGTGTAACACCCTATATAACACCCAGTACCCTATATAGCACTGTGTAACACCCTATATAACACCCAGTACCCTATATAGCACTGTGTAACACCCTATATAACACCCAGTACCCTATATAGCACTGTGTAACACCCAGTACCCTATATAACACCCAGTACCCTATATAGCACTGTGTAACACCCTATATAACACCCAGTACCCTGTATAGCACCCTATATAACACTGTGTAACACCCTATATTACACCCAGTACCCTGTATAGCACCCAGTACCCTATATAGCACTGTGTAAGACCCTATATAAACACCACGTGCCCTATATAGCACTGTGTAAAACCCTGTATAACACGCAGCACCCTGTATAACATATATATAACACATAGTATAACCGCCAGCCCCCTGTATAACACACAGTATAACCCCCAGCCCCCTGCATAACACACAGTATAACCCCCAGCCCCCTGCATAACACACAGTATAACCCCCAGCCCCCTGCATAACACACAGTATAACCCCCAGCCCCCTGTATAACCCCCAGTACTCTGTATAACCCCCAGCCCCCTGTATAACACACAGTAAAAACCCCAGCCCCCTGTATAACACACAGTATAACCCCAGCCCCCTGTGTAACCCCCAACCCCCTGTATAACACACAGTATAACCCCCAGCCCCCTGTATAACCCACAGTATAACCCCCAGCCCCCTGTATAACCCACAGTATAACCCCCAGCCCCCTGTATAACACACAGTATAACCCCCAGTATAACACACAGTACTCTGTATAACCCCCAGCCCCCTGAATAACACACAGTATAACTCCCAGCCCCCTGTATAACCCCCAGCCCCCTGTATAACACACAGTATAACCCCCAGCCCCCTGAATAACACACAGTATAACTCCCAGCCCCCTGTATAACCCCGTGCCCTATATAGCACTGTGTAAAACCCTGTATAACACGCAGCACCCTGTATAACATATATATAACACATAGTATAACCGCCAGCCCCCTGTATAACACACAGTATAACCCCAAGTATAACACCCAGTCCCCTGTATAACACACAGTATAACCCCCAGTCCCCTGTATAACACACAGTATAACCCCCAGCCCCCTGCATAACACACAGTATAACCCCCAGCCCCCTGTATACCACACAGTATAACCCCCAGCCCCCTGTATACCACACAGTATAACCCCCAGCCCCCTGTATAACACACAGTATAACCCCCAGTATAACACACAGTACTCTGTATAACACACAGTATAACCCCCAGCCCCCTGTGTAACCCCCAGCCCCCTGTATAACACACAGTATAACCCCCAGCCCCCTGTATAACACACAGTATAACCCCCAGCCCCCTGTATAACACACAGTATAACCCCCAGCCCCCTGAATAACACACAGTATAACCCCCAGCCCCCTGAATAACCCCGTGCCCTATATAGCACTGTGTAAAACCCTGTATAACACGCAGCACCCTGTATAACATATATATAACACATAGTATAATCGCCAGCCCCCTGTATAACACACAGTATAACCCCAAGTATAACACCCAGTCCCCTGTATAACACACAGTATAAGCCCCAGCCCCCTGCATAACACACAGTATAACCCCCAGCCCCCTGTATAACACACAGCATAACCCCCAGCACCCTGTATAACACACAGTATAACCCCCAGCCCCCTGTATAACACACAGTATAACCCCCAGCCCCAACCCCCTGTATAACACACAGTATATCCCCCAGCCCCCTGTATAACACACAGTACTCTGTATAGCCCCCAGCCCCCTGTATAACCCCCAGCCCCCTGTATAACCCACAGTACTCTGTATAACCCCCAGCCCCCTGTATAACCCCCATCCCCCTGTATAACACACAGTACTCTGTATAACCCCCAGTCCCCTGTATAACACACAGTATAACCCCCAGCCCCCTGTATAACACACAGTATAACCCCCAGCCCCCTGTATAACACACAGTACTCTGTATGACCCCCCAGCCCCCTGTATAACACACAGTATAACCCCCAGCCCCAACCCCCTGTATAACACACAGTATAACCCCCAGCCCCCTGTATAACCCACAGTACTCTGTATAACCCCCAGCCCCCTGTATAACACACAGTACTCTGTATAACCCCCAGCCCCCTGTATAACACACAGTATAACCCCCAGCCCATGTATAACACACAGTATAACCCCCAGCCCCCTGTATAACACACAGTATAACCCCCAGCCCCTGTATAACACACAGTATAACCCCCAGCCCCCTGTATAACACACAGTATAACCCCCAGCCCCCTGTATAACACACAGTATAACCCCCAGCCCCCTGTATAGCACACAGTATAACCCCCAGCCCCTGTATAACACAGTATAACCCCCAGCCCCATGTATAACACACAGTATAACCCCCAGCCCCTGTATAACACACAGTATAACCCCCAGCCCCATGTATAACACACAGTATAACCCCCAGCCCCCTGTATAACACACAGTATAACCCCCAGCCCCTGTATAACACACAGTATAACCCCCAGCCCCTGTATAACACACAGTATAACCCCCAGCCCCCAGTATAACACACAGTATAACCCCCAGCCCCCTGTATAACACACAGTATAACCCCCAGCCCCCTGTATAACACACAGTATAACCCCCAGCCCCCTGTATAACACACAGCATAACCCCCAGCCCCCTGTATAACACACAGTATAACCCCCAGCCCCTGTATAACACACAGTATAACCCCCAGCCCCCTGTATAACACACAGTATAACCCCCAGCCCCCTGTATAACACACAGTACTCTGTATAACACCCTGTTTCCACTCCCCCTGCCCCGTTATGACAGAATGGAGCCCGATGTACGGGTATCACGATATGTCACAGAATCTCCCTGTCCATCGCGATACCCCCCCATCCCCCATAATAATCTATTTCTAAGGGTTTTATTACCTCCATCTCTGCCAGCACGTCATCAAACCCCGCCCCTCGCACAGCCACGCCCACTCACTAACTCTATCCCCCTCCCTCACCCACTCACTAACTCTATCCCCCTCCCTCACCCACTCACTAACTCTATCCCCCTCCCTCACCCACTCACTAACTCTATACCCCTCCCTCACCCACTCACTAACTCTATACCCCTCCCTCACCCACTCACTGCTCTATCCCCCTCCCTCACTCACTAACTCTATACCCCTCCCTCACCCACTCACTAACTCTATCCCCCTCCCTCACCCACTCACTGCTCTATCCCCCTCCCTCACCCACTCACTAACTCTATACCCCTCCCTCACCCACTCACTAACTCTATACCCCTCCCTCACCCACTCACTAACTCTATCCCCCTCCCTCACCCACTCACTGCTCTATCCCCCTCCCTCACCCACTCACTAACTCTATACCCCTCCCTCACCCACTCACTAACTCTATACCCCTCCCTCACCCACTCACTAACTCTATCCCCCTCCCTCACCCACTCACTGCTCTATCCCCCTCCCTCACCCACTCACTAACTCTATACCCCTCCCTCACCCACTCACTAACTCTATACCCCTCCCTCACCCACTCACTGCTCTATCCCCCTCCCTCACTCACTAACTCTATACCCCTCCCTCACCCACTCACTAACTCTATCCCCCTCCCTCACCCACTCACTGCTCTATCCCCCTCCCTCACCCACTCACTAACTCTATACCCCTCCCTCACCCACTCACTAACTCTATACCCCTCCCTCACCCACTCACTGCTCTATCCCCCTCCCTCACTCACTAACTCTATACCCCTCCCTCACCCACTCACTGTTCTATCCCCCTCCCTCCCTCACCCACTCACTGCTCTATCCCCCTCCCTCACCCACTCACTCTATCCCCCTCCCTCACCCACTCACTCTATCCCCCCTCCCTCACCCACTCACTGCTCTATCCCCCTCCCTCACCCACTCACTGTATCCCCCTCCCTCACCCACTCACTCTATCCCCCCTCCCTCACCCACTCACTGCTCTATCCCCCTCCCTCACCCACTCACTCTATCCCCCCTCCCTCACCCACTCACTGCTCTATCCCCCTCCCTCACCCACTCACTGTATCCCCCTCCCTCACCCACTCACTGCTCTATCCCCCCTCCCTCACCCACTCACTGCTCTATCCCCCTCCCTCACCCACTCACTCTATCCCCCTCCCTCACCCACTCACTGCTCTATCCCCCTCCCTCACCCACTCACTCTATCCCCCCTCCCTCCCTCACTAACTCTATCCCCGCTCCCTCACCCACTCACTCTATCCCCCTCCATCACCCACTCACTCTATCCCCCCTCCCTCACTCACTAACTCTATCCCCGCTCCCTCACCCACTCACTCTATCCCCCTCCCTCACCCACTCACTGCTCTATCCCCCTCCCTCACCCACTCACTGTATCCCCCTCCCTCACCCACTCACTGCTCTATCCCCCTCCCTCACCCACTCACTCTATCCCCCCTCCCTCACCCACTCACTGTATCCCCCTCCCTCACCCACTCACTGCTCTATCCCCCCTCCCTCACCCACTCACTGCTCTATCCCCCTCCCTCACCCACTTACTCTATCCCCCTCCCTCACCCACTCACTGCTCTATCCCCCTCCCTCACCCACTCACTCTATCCCCCCTCCCTCACTCACTAACTCTATCCCCGCTCCCTCACCCACTCACTCTATCCCCCTCCCTCACCCACTCACTCTATCCCCCCTCCCTCACCCACTCATCCTCTATCCCCCTCCCTCACCCACTCATCCTCTATCCCCCCTCCCTCAGCCACTCACTCTACCCCCCCTCCCTCACCCACTCACTCTATCCCCCTCCCTTACCCACTCATCCTCTATCCCCCTCCCTCACCCACTCACTCGATCCCCCTCCCTCACCCACTCATCCTCTATCCCCCTCCCTCACCCACTCACTCTATCCCCCCTCCCTCACCCACTCACTCTATCCATCACCCACTCATCCTCTATCCCCCTCCCTCAGCCACTCATCCTCTATCCCCCTCCCTCACCTACTCACTCTATCCCCCTCCCTCACCTACTCATCCTCTATCCCCCTCCCTCACCCACTCATCCTCTATCCCCCCTCCCTCACCCACTCACTCTATCCCCCCTCCCTCACCCACTCACTCTATCCCCCCTCCCTCACCCACTCATCATCTATCCCCCTCCCTTACCCACTCATCCTCTATCTCCCCTCCCTCACCCACTCATCCTCTATCCCCCCTCTCTCACCCACTCACTCTATCCCCCTCCCTCACCCACTCATCCTCTATCCCCCCTCCCTCACCCACTCACTCTATCCCCCTCCCTCACCCACTCACTCTATCCCCCTCCCTCACCAACTCATCCTCTATCCCCCCTCCCTCACCAACTCACTCTATCCCCTCACCCACTCATCCTCTATCCCCCTCCCTCACCCACTCATCCTCTATCCCCCCTCCCTCAGCCACTCACTCTATCCCCCTCCCTCACCTACTCACTCTATCCCCCTCGCTCACCCACTCATCCTCTATCCCAACTCCCTCACCCACTCACTCTATCCCGCCTCCCTCACCCACTCTATCCCCCTCTTTCACCCACTCACTGATCCTCTATCCCCCACCCTCAGCCACTCACTCTATCCCCCCTCACTCATCCTCTATCCCCCCTCCCTCACCCACTCTATCCCCCTCACCCACTCACTCATCCTCTATCTCCCCTCCCTCACCCACTCACTCATCCTCTATCCCCCATCCCTCGCCCACTCATCCTCTATCCCCTTACCTCACCCACTCACTCTATCCCCCTCCCTCTATCCCCCTCCCTCACCCACTCACTCTATCCCCCCCTCACACACTCACTCTATCCCCCCTCACACACTCACTCTATCCCCCTCCCTCACCCTCTACCCCCCCTCCCTCAGCCACTCACTCTATCCCCCTCCCTCACCCACTAACTCTATCCCCCCTCCCTCACCCACTCACTCTATCCCCCTCCCTCACTCATCCTCTATCTCCCCTCCCTCACCCACTCACTCATCCTCTATCCCCCCTCCCTCAGCCACTCATCCTCTATCCCCTTACCTCACCCACTCACTCTATCCCCCTCCCTCACCCACTCACTCTATCCCCCCTCACACACTCACTCTATCCCCCTCCCTCACCCACTCACTCATCCTCTACCCCCCCTCCCTCAGCCACTCACTCTATCCCCCTCCCTCACCCACTAACTCTATCCCCCCTCCCTCACCAACTCACTCTATCCCCTCACCCACTCATCCTCTATCCCCCTCCCTCACCCACTCATCCTCTATCCCCCCTCCCTCAGCCACTCACTCTATCCCCCTCCCTCACCTACTCACTCTATCCCCCTCCCTCACCCACTCATCCTCTATCCCAACTCCCTCACCCACTCACTCTATCCCGCCTCCCTCACCCACTCTATCCCCCTCTTTCACCCACTCACTGATCCTCTATCCCCCACCCTCAGCCACTCACTCTATCCCCCCTCACTCATCCTCTATCCCCCCTCCCTCACCCACTCTATCCCCCTCACCCACTCACTCATCCTCTATCTCCCCTCCCTCACCCACTCACTCATCCTCTATCCCCCCTCCCTCACCCACTCATCCTCTATCCCCTTACCTCACCCACTCACTCTATCCCCCTCCCTCTATCCCCCTCCCTCACCCACTCACTCTATCCCCCCCTCACACACTCACTCTATCCCCCTCCCTCACCCACTCACTCATCCTCTACCCCCCCTCCCTCAGCCACTCACTCTATCCCCCTCCCTCACTCATCCTCTATCCCCCCTCCCTAACCCACTAACACTATCCCCCCCCTCACTCATGCTCTACCCCCCTCACCCACTCACTGCTCCATCCCCCCTCCCTCACCCATCCTCTATCCCCCCTCCCTCACCCACTCACTGCTCCATCCCCCCTCCCTCACTCATCCTATATCCCCCTCCCTCACCCACTCACTGATCCTCTATCCCCCTCCCTCAACCACTCACTCTATCCCCCCTCACTCATCCTCTATCTCCCCTCCCTCACCAACTCACTCATCCTCTACCCCCCTCCCTCAGCCACTCACTCTATCCCCCTCCCTCACCCACTAACTATATCCCCCCTCCCTTACCCATTCACTCTACCCCCCTCCCTCACTCATCCTCTATCCCCCCTCCCTCACCCACTAACACTATCCCCCTCCCTCACTCATGCTCTACCCCCCCTCACCCACTCACTGCTCCATCCCCCCTCCCTCACCCATCCTATATCCCCCTCCCTCACCCACTCACTGATCCTCTATCCCCCTCCCTCAACCACTCACTCTATCCCCCCTCACTCATCCTCTATCTCCCCTCCCTCACCAACTCACTCATCCTCTATCCCCCCTCCCTCACCCACTCACTGCTCCATCCCCCCTTCCCTCACTCATCCTCTATCCCCCCACTCACTGCTCCATCCCCCCCTTCCCTCACTCATCCTCTATCTCCCCACTCACTGCTCCACCCCCCGTTCCCTCATGTAAGTGGCTCTCCACATATTTCCGGGTCCCTCTACAGAGAGGCACTCCACCATTAAATTTGTGTTTGTTCCCTTTTTGTCTTTCATATACATCTAATGGGTGCGCAACCATCCACTTACTGTGAACTATGATCAATTTATGTCAAAATAGCCAAACTAAAAACAGAATTGACTTGGAGTTAAATTTCAGCAATTTCAGCCTAAATTTTGTAACTCATTTTGATTTTAATTAGAATTTCCAATAATTCTCACTTTGTGTTATTATTAATTAGGGACACTATAGTCACCCAGACCACTTCAGCTCAATGAAGTGGTCTGGGTGCCAGGTCCCTCTAGGATTAACCCTGCCTGCTGTAAACATAGCAGTTTCTGAGAAACTGCTATGTTTACATCTGGGGTTAAGCCCGCCTCTAGTGGCTGTCTTCCGGACAGCCACTAGAGGCGCATCAGCAATGATTGAGGCATATTCACTTTGAATGCGCGCGCGGCTCGGCGCCGGTGACGTCAGACAAAGATGCTGACGTCGGCGGGAGAGGAGAGATAAGGGAGCCCGGCGGGGGAAAAGGGTGAGTAGCTGAAGGGGTTTTAACCCTTTCAGCACCGCGGGACAGGGACCTAAAGGGTGGGGGCACCCTCAGGGTACTATAACCAAGCGGTTTTCCTGACACTATAGTGTCCCTTTAATAACCCTCTGAGTGTTAGGTGCTCATTTTATTGATTATAATTGGTATTATTTGAAAAAAAATATGGAAATCTCTAATTTTAAGACAAAATAATCAATCTAAAAATTTTCCATTTCAGTCATTTTGACATTATCTTTAAATGCCCCATGGTCATTTCCTGGACTGTAAATAATCCAGTCTCTTCCAGACAGGTAATATATAGAGAATTAAGAAATTAAGCTTTTAACAAAACGCCCGCTCTTCTGTCTTGTACGAGACGTTACGATTGGATTCCATGTTAACAGTAAGTGCCAATTGCAAAGCAATCTAAGGAGGGGCTGGTGGAAACATTTAGCAACTAAAATTGGTAGTAACATTTTAACTACTATTTCCAAGTTAATGATTTCAGAATAGTTGTATGGTAAACATGAAAAACACCTGATGTTCCAGCAGCCTGTAAAGGTACAAGTAATTTTACTTTCATTAAATAAACCCACCCACTATACTCAACTCTAACCTAACCTACACAGTGCACCTAACGTGTGTGGGAGCCTGGAGTGTCCCTTTAATAATATAAACCCACCCAGTATAACTAACTGTAACCTAACCTACACAGTGCATCTAACGTGTGTGGGAGCCTGGAGTGTCCCTTTAATAATATAAACCCACCCAATATAACTAACTGTAACCTAACCTACACAGTGCACCTAACGTGTGTGGGAGCCTGGAGTGTCCCTTTAATAATATAAACCCACCCAGTATAATTAACTGTAACCTAACCTACACAGTGCACCTAACGTGTGTGGGAGCCTGGAGTGTCCCTTTAATAATATAAACCCACCCGGTATAACTAACAGTAACCTAACCTACACAGTGCATCTAACGTGTGTGGGAGCATGGAGTGTCCCTTTAATAATATAAACCCACCCAGTATAACTAACTGTAACCTAACCTACACAATGCACCTAACGTGTGTGGGAGCCTGGAGTGTCCCTTTAATAATATAAACCCACCCAGTATAACTAACTGTAACCTAACCTACACAATGCACCTAACGTGTGTGGGAGCCTGGAGTGTCCCTTTAATAATATAAACCCACCAAGTATAACTAACTGTAACCTAACCTACACAGTGCATCTAACGTGTGTGGGAGCCTGGAGTGTCCCTTTAACAATATAAACCCACCCAGTATAACTAACTGTAACCTAACCTACACAGTGCACCTAACGTGTGTGGGAGCCTGGAGTGTCCCTTTAATAATATAAACCCACCCAGTATAACTAACTGTAACCTAACCTACACAGTGCATCTAACGTGTGTGGGAGCCTGGAGTGTCCCTTTAATAATATAAACCCACCCAGTATAACTAACTGTAACCTAACCTACACAGTGCACCTAACGTGTGTGGGAGCCTGGAGTGTCCCTTTAATAATATAAACCCACCCAGTATAACTAACTGTAACCTAACCTACACAGTGCATCTAATGTGTGTGGGAGCCTGGAGTGTCCCTTTAATAATATAAACCCACCCAGTATAACTAACTGTAACCTAACCTACACAGTGCATCTAACGTGTGTGGGAGCCTGGAGTGTCCCTTTAACAATATAAACCCACCCAGTATAACTAACTGTAACCTAACCTACACAGTGCACCTAACGTGTGTGGGAGCCTGGAGTGTCCCTTTAATAATATAAACCCACCCAGTATAACTAACTGTAACCTAACCTACACAGTGCGCCTAACGTGTGTGGGAGCCTGGAGTGCCCCTTTAATAATATAAACCCACCCAGTATAACCAACTGTAACCTAACCTACACAGTGCACCTAACGTGTGTGGGAGTCTGGAGTGTCCCTTTAATAATATAAACCCACCCAGTATAACTAACTGTAACCTAACCTACACAGTGCATCTAACGTGTGTGGGAGCCTGGAGTGTCTCTTTAATAATATAAACCCACCCAGTATAACTAACTGTAACCTAACCTACACAGTGCATCTAACGTGTGTGGGAGCCTGGAGTGCCCCTTTAATAATATAAACCCACCCAGTATAACTAACTGTAACCTAACCTACACAGAGCATCTAACGTGTGTGGGAGCCTGGAGTGTCCCTTTAATTATGTCAACTCACCCACATCAGTCGGCAGGGGAGACCCAATGAGCATGCGCGGCTATGGCCGTGCTTGCATTAGGATTTCCCTATAGAAAGGCATTAATCAATGCTTTCCTATGGGGAAAAATCTGACGCTGGGGGTCCTCATGCATAGCGTGAGGACGTCCAACGTCAGATATCGGACCAAAGGTCCGTTTAGATTCCGGAAGCCCTCTAGTGGCTCTTTGCTAGACAGTCACGGAGGGCAGACCTAGTGCGGCAATGTAAACATTGCAGTTCTCTGGACCTGCAATGTTTTACATTACAGCACTAAGTGCAAAAGGCACACAGCACTAAGACCACTTCAATGAGATGAAGTGGTCTTGGTGCAAATTGCCCCTTTAAGATGTCTACATCTTTCCAGCCTGCGTCCAGACACCCAGGAGGGAGTAACGCCACAAAGGATGATGGACTGCATTAGTCCTTGTGGTCCTGGAAGAACATATCAGACAGACCCTTCCACCCAAGTGAAATGGGGTCAGTATTTCCAACCTCAACAATAAGCCTTGATGTGTTACGAGTCTCACTGTACGATTAATCAGCTCCTTTATAATGAGACGTCCTCCAATACGTACAACATTCAGAGCACCTATAGCACGGCACGGCTAATGAGCCTCTCCGAGTGCGCTGGACATTGCCAGGTAGGGAAACAGACAATGCAAAAATTCTGTTATCCAACATTTGTTCTCTGACATCTACAATTGACAGGGAACGGATCCTGGAAGCATCATATAGAGGCTCTTTCCTCGCTGTCTAACAGGATGTGCCCACACGGACAGGAGCTCACACCAGATCAGCCCTGAAACTAACGGAGCTCCCGTAGACGTGATATGCGCAATCGCCATGTGTTCCGTCGGCAGCAGGTTCGTTCAGTGAAGTGATGGCACCGCATTGTGGTGAGTCTTTCACTGACGTTTCAAAGTAAAACACTGCTCAGAACCCAAACCGCCTCATTCTGTGACGTGAACCAGAGTTTGCTTCATTTTGTAGCTTTCCTTCTCCTTTATTGTAGATTGTATGACGTGTTTGGCAGATCGAGCTGGAACCTCACCAGCATCAACAATCATCAGATAAAGCGATTTGCTGATTATTGGCGCTCACTCCACACCCTGCATGTGATCGTAAGGTTCTTTCAGGAGAGGGCATGTGTGCACAGGCCGACAGTCATAAAATAGCAGACAAGTTCAAACCAGATGAAATGACCCAGAGAATGTCCAATACCGTATTGTGAGAGAGATAATGTGGGTGAAATTGAGCCATTCCATCTCAATCAATGATAAAAAGCAAATATTTACCCGTCCCTTCCTTGGTGCTGTGTTGGTTCTGTTATTGTGGAATGTGCAAGACAATTTAAACAAAAAATACACTTTAAAAAATGCACTGATTTTGCGTACAGTTAACCCGTTACCTCAACATCTGAGGAAAGGGATTTAGGGGTGATTATTTCTGAGGACTTAAAGGTAGGCAGACAATGTAATAGAGCAGCAGGAAATGCTAGCAGAATGCTTGGTTGTATAGGGAGAGGTATTAGCAGTAGAAAGAGGGAAGTGCTCATGCCATTGTACAGAACACTGGTGAGACCTCACTTGGAGTATTGTACGCAGTACTGGAGACCGTATCTTCAGAAGGATATTGATACCTTAGAGAGAGTTCAAAGAAGGGCTACTAAACTGGTTCATGGATTGCAGGATAAAACTTACCAGGAAAGGTTAAAGGATCTTAACATGTATAGCTTGGAGGAAAGACGAGACAGGGGGATATGATAGAAACATTTAAATACATAAAGGGAATCTACACAGTAAAAGAGGAGACTATATTTAAAAGAAGAAAAACTACCACAACCAGAGGACATAGTCTAAAATTAGAAGGACAAAGGTTTAAAAAAAAAAAATAAATAAATAATAATATCAGGAAGTATTACTTTACTGAGAGGGTAGTGGATGCATGGAATAGCCTTCCAGCTGAAGTGGTAGAGGTTAACACAGTAAAGGAGTTTAAGCATGCGTGGGGTAGGCATAAGGTTATCCTAACTATAAGATAAGGCCAGGGACTAATGAAAGTATTTAGAAAACTGGGCAGACTAGATGGGCCGAATGGTTCTTATCTGCCGTCACATTCTATGTTTCTATGTTTCTATGAAAAAAAAAAAACTCTACAGTTCATACGACTACTGAACTCCATCTGGGGATATATTTACAATCTTAAGCTAAGATAGGCGCTCTGGTCTCGCTAAAAGTCTGAGTGCGACACATTGATGTTTACTTAAAGCTATCGCTGTTTGACTTGTATTCACCAAAATGAGCAAGAAAGGCAAATTCAAAGTGAGTTTCTAATCTAAAGGGATCCTATAGTGCCAGGCGCCCCTCACCCCTTCAGCCACTTACCTGAATCCGGTGTCAATGTCCCTCGGCGCTGGGCCACGCTCCTCCAATGGCCGCGCACACATTAGACCTCCCCATAGGAAACCATTATTCAATGCTTTCCTATGGTGAAAATCTGACGCTACAGTTCCGTGAGGTAAAAATAGACTCTATTCTATAATAGCATCTTACAGCTGGGATATTCTGGCCTTGAATTTGAAATTCACTCTGTAAAATGATTACTGCTTGAGGGCGCTCACAATATTTGATAATGTGAAAATAAATCACTAGGAGAACACAAACAGTAAAGCAACACTGTATTGTTTGGAATACATTAAAAATAATAAATGAATTAATTCAAAATAAATGTCTTACTTACCGTTTCTCCAGCACCGACTCTCCCTCCTCGGGTTATCATCCTGAAGGCGTGCCGACCAGGATGATGGGCCGATCCAATGCTCGTCTAAGAGGAGACTTGGGAAATGTAGGCGCATGCGCAGTGCTTACCGCGATCGCCTAGAATTCCTCTATAGAGAATGATTGTGCTAATTGAGTTTTCATGGCGACTGTCATGGCACTGTGCGTGCGCACGTGACGTTACGGTATGAGAGTTAGGAAATAAGATTCCCAGCTCTCATACTCAGAGGCCGTCCAAGCCTTCTAATTAGTCCAATATTGGATTTTGGGGGTTCCACAGGGTGGCCAGCACTGAATACACTATAACAACTTCAATCATCATAATAGTTATAATTATAACAATTTAGATCTCAAATATCAATGTCGCCATAACAACTATAACAACTATATGGAAATGCAAACAAAATAGTCAGCGACACAATTAACAGTATGAAAAAAATACAGCTTCCAGGAACGCAATAGAATTAGGAATACAAACGTGTATTCCGATCAGTATACTGTCCTTCTGTAACATATTCTTCATCACCTTGCGACATCGATAGCGATTACCTTGCCAACAAGTGCGGTAGTGCCGTCCAGTGGCTATGCGTCAATATGTCTGACCCCTGCAGCATGTTGATGGATGCCGGCCTCTGCGGATCTACACCAATTTGTATCCCCACGTCCGTCCACGGCAAGGACGATGTCGACGAGCGTGTGACGTAACGCAAAGGACTCCCACGCACGTTCTGGGTTTAAAAGCCGGTTACGGCCATTCAGATCCACAAGAGGGGTATTTAAACTCATGTATTTCTTCAGCTCATTGCCCTGTCGTGGTTTAACTTAGTGGTTGTCCGAGAGTGCATTCCTGATAGTTTGCTTCTGGTTATTGACTTTGGCTTCGCTTTGACTTCCCTGTGTTCTGGTATCGTTTACCTTTGGCTTTCCCTCATCGTTCCGGCACTGTATTAATCGAAGAACCACTAACGGCCCCCAGACCATTTTAACTTCATTAGCTAGACTGGGTGCAGCGGTTTATCCCTGTCATTTTATCCCTGTCATTTAGTACAAACAGCAATGCTCACACTGCAGGGTTCAATACACCTCTAGCAGCTGTCTACATCACAGATAAACATCGCTTTCAGAGCCAATGTCCAATAGGAGCTCTGCCACACGTGTGCTTTTTATTCCGAATTGTTCTCTTTGAGGCGCATTGGGTTGGATAGTTAGATGGGTCAGCATGCCGGCGCGGGGCGGTAGGTCAAGCAGTAGCAGAGGCTCGATCTCCGAGCTGGAGAAAGGGAAGTAAAAGCTTTTTCCACTTTTCATTTTGATTAATGTCCCTGAATTAAGAGGTGAACACCATAAGGATACTGGTTTATATTCCTGACGTTATAGGCCTCTAAAATACACCTACATTAAGGAAACAAGCCCATAGAACTGAACTTATTACAATTTGGTGTTTAGTGTTTAAAGAATATTGTGAGAACAGAAGATAGGAATAGGATTGGGTAAAGCATGCAGGCCACGCGTGATTGGCGCCATGCTTCCATTAAACCATTACTGAGAATCTTGGGGAAATGAACAGAAACATGCAGCCGTACTAGGAAGGATTTGGTGTGTTTCCTCTAATATGAGCGATAACAGGAATGTACTCGCTGACACAAAGCTTCATTTATCTGTAAGCAGCCGAGACGAATCCTTCCTTATCTGGGAACTAAACATACCCCTCACGCGGGAACGCTTTCAACATTCATCCACCCAGGGGTTATAGGACGGCTGCACAAATTCAGAACCAAAATAAATGACACACATAGGCATAAATACATTGAAACAGACAGTATTTATTATAGAACGTTATTCCTGAATTCACAAACAATTCAGCAAAGTGAAATGCCGATTATTAAGTCCCAGTTGGCAAGCAGGGTGGGTGATTCGGCTCTGGCAGAGGTGGCTCTATGTTTTAGAAGCCCCAAGCAGTAAGATCCATCTTATCACAAGTGATTGAAAAAAAAGGGTTACTCCAACCACCATGACTACTTCTGCTGTTTGAAGTGGTTATGGTGGTAGCAGCCTGGTTGTACTGTTTGAAACGCAGCACATACTAAGTTAATTGGCAACTATATACAGCTAGCAAGTTCTGAGTTACAGGGCAAATGACTGGCAGAGGTGTCACAGTCATAAAGGGCAATGCAGTGCGTAATAAACATGAGTCAGTGCATAATAAACATGACAGCCAGTGCGTAATAAACATGGCAGCCAGTGCATAATAAACATGGCAGCCAGGCATAGCGAGTGGGGTGAGAGCAAAGATAACAGAGTAACAGACAGGACAGAAGGGTGGTAGCCAAAGTGGTGTGGTATCGCATGGGGTAATATTCAGGGCAGTAGGGTAATAGAATGGGAACATGCTAGTGGGGTCAAAGAGAGTTGAGCAGGGTAACAGGGCAGTGGGGTAACAGACCGTCTAGAGGGATAAGTAACATGGCTGTGGGGTAACTTGGCAAATGGATAAAAGACAGGGAAATGGGGTACAGACCGGGAAGAGAATTAATTAAACAGTAAGTAACAGAGAGGGCATTATGTAATAGACAATACGGTGGGGGTAATAGAGAGGGCATTGTATAATAGACAGTACGGTGGGGTAATAGAGAGGGCATTGTGTAATAGACAGTACAGTGGGGAAATAGAGAGGGCAGTGAGAAATAATAGACAGTCCAGATCGGGTAATAGACAGTCCAGATGGGGTAATAGAGAGGGCATTTACCAAACTGTCCTGAGGGGTAGTAGAGAGGGCAGTGGGTAATAGACAGTTCATAAAGGGTAAGAGAGAGGGCAGTGGGTAATAGACAGTTCAGATAGGGTAATAGAGAGGGCAATTAACAGACAGTCTGGAGGGGTAAGAGAGAGGGCAGTGGGTAATAGACAGTCAAGATAGGGTAATAGAGAGGGCAATTAACAGACAGTCCGGAGGGGTAAGAGAGAGGGCAGTGGGTAATAGACAGTCCAGATAGAGTAATAGAGAGGACTTTAACAGACAGTCCTAAAGGGTAGTAGAGAGGGCAGTGGGTAATAGACAGTCCAGATAGGGTAATAGAGAGTGATAGCATGCTATATAAATATTATATAGGATTATATAGATGACAGATTTGCTTGTTAATACATGCCTCTGTTTTCCTGCAGTGTGGGGGGCTATTAATAGCCGGTACAGTGAGGCCAGCAGTGACTCCTTGAATTCTGCCGAGATCTGCACAATCTTTAAGACACAGCGTGCCCTGGCACAGCGCGGGGCACTGGGGGTGACCTCCCAGCGTCAGCCTTCAAAGAGGTCACTGAACATGATATGGGTGTCAGTCACATCCAAAATCCGATCCATGAGGTGTCTGAGTGGGGGCTGGAGGGATTTCTAGTAATTAAACCAGCAATAGCACGATATGGGGGGTAAACGGCAAGAATAAGCAGATCACTCACAGTTAGCGCTCGAGAAATAAAGGCAAATAATAATAATAATTAGGGAGAGGCTAGAGGTTGGCGGTGCCGGGTGTTATAGTCCCGTCTGGATTAACCCTTTCAGAATCAGAGAGGGGAGACAGAAAAGAACAATGTATTTTACTCTATCACTTGGCTTTTATAGAGTCTCCCTATTCAGCAGTTAATGCTGCACCTGGTCAAACCTCAGGTTCCTCAGTAACCATTCCCAGCAGAGTCAGCTCTGCCAATTATCCTTCATGGGTTGGTAACATGATAATAATAAAATGAAGTTGGGTAGTAACAATGTGCACACCTCGCTGGGCTCCGTTCCTCTATAAATACTGCGACTCTGATACTGTTTCAGTTATTTTTGTCTCCCTCCCCCCACACGCTCATAAAAAGGAAATGGTAAATCATATGACGGAAACACAAATTCACAAAAAGCTCGCAGGTCTGAAGAGGTTGGGAATCCAGGTGGCCCAATACAGGGGATTGTAACGGGGGCTGATGGGGGTCACTTGTATCTCAGAGCTCAGGGCATTGTGACACATTGTTTATATATTATTCTAATTAAACATCGACGGTGGTCACGGAGGAAGGAATGTGGCTGGAAGGCTGCGCATACAGAGATATCTGCACCTGTGCTGGGGGCTAGTTACACCCCTGGCAGCCCAATACTCAGGGCCTGGGAGAGCCCATGGAATAGGTCCATTGATAATAAAGAGTCCTGCTTCACCGGACGCTGCTGTTGGGGGGTTTGGATTTTAATTGATAGAGGAAAGCGAGAGATTAGCGCAGGGTATGTGTGTTTTTATAGCGGCATCCTTTGAGTTTACCACCAGCACCACCTCCACTAGGTACATGACCACCGGGAGAAATGGCTGTTTTAGTGTTTTCTGTCAATAAGATTCTGTAATTTGGCCATCAGCACCAGGTCCAATGGGCTCTTAATCCGTCTTTGCTAGTACTCTGTTCTGCATTGCCTAATGTCAATTCTGTGCATATTTTACATCTGTCGTTAGCACGCTGGGCACACTGGCAACAGACGGAACCTGCTTCTCCCCTTGCAGGCTGTGCTTGGTCTCCCTGCCTCCCTAAACACGGCGTTCAACTTTCTTTCATTTCCTCACTCGCTCCCTGTCTCTCTTCCCACTCCATCACCTCTCCTCTCCCCGGCTCATTGTGCGAGCATGCGCTGTGAGCCAGCCAAATGATCCAACCAAAGCTATGAAAACAATTTGATTGGACCGTGCAACTACAGGTGTGATGTCAGATGGGAGCTTTGCCTGGCACTGAATTATGGTAAGTAAAACTTACCAACCATACTAATATGGCATTATTCCTTTTATTTTTTTAAGTCATAAGGGTTGGAGTAACCCTTCAAAAATACAGCAATGATTATTTAAATGCTCAGCAGGCAGAATGTGTTTTAGAGTGTCAATAACCTATAAACCTGGTTTGTAGTTTTATTCCTGAACATGATATAATTCATTGTAAAAAAATACAGCTATAATGACACAATAAGCTTTAATGACACAATAAGCTGTAATAATACAATAAACTGTGATAATACACTAAGCTGTAATAGTACAATACACTGTAATATAGAATGTGCTGCAATAATACAATAAGCTGTGATAATACACTGAGCTGTGATAATACAATAAGCTGTAAAAGTACACAGCTGTAATAGTACAATGAGCTGTGATAATACAATAAGCTGTAATAGTACAATACACTGTAATAATAGAATGAGCTGCAATAATACAATAAGCTGTGATAATACAATAAGCTGTAATAATACAATAAGCTGTAATGACAGAAAAAGTGCAGAGGCGGGCTACAAAATTAATAAAAGGAATGGAACATATCAGCTATGAAGAAAGGTTAACAAATTTAACCCCTTAAGGACTGGACTTTTTTTGCGATGTTGTACATTTGCGACCAGGCATCTTTTTGACACTTTTGTGGTGTTTGTGTTTAGCTGTAATTTTCCGCTCTCTCATTTACTGTTCCCATACAAATTATATATTGTTTTTTTCAGGACAAAAGGGGCTTTCTTTACATACCATTATTTATATAATCTCATCTAATTTAATTTAAAAAAAAATGAAAAAATCTGATGAAAAATTGAAAAAAATACACGTTTTTTGAATTTTATGTGAAAAATCTTTTACTCATCTACAAAAGCGAATGAAAAAAACTGCTAAATAGATTCAAAATGTTGTCCTGAGTTCAAAAATACCCAGTGTTTACATGCTTTTTGCTTTTTTTTTGCATGTTATAGGGCTATAAGTACAAGTAGGATATTGCGGTTTCAAAACATACATTTTTAAAATGTATCAATAGTGACATTGTAACACTGTTATCTGTCATAAATTGCTAAATAACACCCCACATGTACATATTTTTTTAAAAGTAGACAACCCAGGGTATTCAATATGGGGTATGTCCAGACTTTTTTAGTAGCCACTTAGTCGCAAACACTGGCCAAAGTTAGCGTTCATATTTGTTTGTGTGTGAAAAAAGTAAAAAACTAAATTGAACGCTAATTTTGGCCAGTGTTTGTGACTAAGTGGTTACTAAAAACGACTGGACTTACCCCATTTGCAATACCTTGGGTTGTCTTCTTTTGCAAATGGTATGCCATCATGGGGGTAATTCTCATTCCTGGGCTACCATACGCTCTCAAAGGCAACGTAACCAACCTCGCCATTTTCAATGTAAAAATATTTGACCTATATATTTGACCCTGTAACTTTCAAAAACGCTATAAAACCTGTACATGGGGGGTCCTGTTCTACTCAGGAGACTTTGCTGAACACAAATATTAGTGTTTCAAAACTGGAAAAGGTATCACAACAATTATATCATCAGTAAAAGTGCTGTTTGTGTGTGAAAAATGCAAAAAAAGTCACTTTCACTGACAATATCATCGCTGTGATATGTTTTACTGTTTTGAATCACTAATATTTGTGTTCAGCGAAGTCTCCCGAGTAAAACAGTACCCCCCATGTACATGTTTTAGGGTGTCGTAGAACGTTACAGGGTAAAATACAGTGATAGCAAATTAAATTCTCTGGTCTTTCGGCCTGGGTTGGCAGGCATGTCCCTTAAATTGCAATCAATAAAATAACTTAATTATGTAAAAATATTACCTAAATACGCACGTAGAATTTAAATATATATGCATATTTATATATTTGAAGTCTACGTGTATATTTATATAATTATTTATGTAATTTTGTATATCGACATATGAATAGTTCGCATTCTTTTTATTTATTTAAATATACATAGATATATATACAATTTCATTCTAAGTGTATTTTGATATAAATATATATATATTAATATCAAAATACAGTTAGAA